>NC_134483.1:191340297-191640297 GCF_040206685.1 Ascaphus truei | reverse complement strand
TCATCGGGAGCCTGCGCCCCCTGCACGCGTGTCCAAGGGCTCCCCGAGGGAGCCCTGGTGTCCCGCGATCGCGGGACAGCGGCAGGGGGTTCCGGGGGACCCGGCGGACCCGGCAGCGGTAGGGAGAGCGCCCCGATCGGAGGGCGCTCTTCCGCTGCTTCGGCGCGCGCCCGTCACACTCGGGAGCGCGCCAGGCTACTGCTGCGGCACAGAACGGGCAAATGCTCGAATAAACTGTGCCGCAGCAGTACCTAACATTTGCAGTGCGCAGTTGGTGTCTCTCTCAGACACTCACACATTCTCAGTCTCTCTTTCTGATCTCACTCTCTCTCTCTCTCTCTCTCTCTCTCTCTCAAACCTCTCTCTCTCTCTCTCTCCCTCTCTCAGACCTCACTCTCTCTTTCTCTCTCTCTCTCTCTCTCAGACCTCACTCTCCCTCTCTCTCTCTCTCTCTCTCTCTCTCTCAGACCTCTCTCTCTCTCTCTCAGACCTCTCTCTCTCTCAGATCTCTCTCTCTCTCTCAGACCTCTCTCTCTCAGGAAGAAATACACTACCGACACACTTTATTAGAGTGTGGCCGGTACCGCAAGCCGGGAGATTTCCCGGCTTGCTAGTGGCCGCCCCTCGGCGTGACGCGCGGTCACGCGTCTTCGGGAGCGTGCGCCCCCTGCACACGCGTCCAGGGGCTCCCCGAGGGAGCCCTGGTGTCCCGCGATCGCGGGACAGCGGCAGGGGGTTCCGGGGGACCCGGCGGACCCGGCAGCGGTAGGGAGAGCGCCCCGATCTATCACCACCTCTCCTCCCTAAGGGGACAGTGTGTATACCCTTAAATCTAAGGGAAGATGGGTCTTTTTTATGGTGTACAGAGAAATGCTGAGACAAACTGTGCTTATCATAACCATTTTTAATATTCCTAATGTGTTCCTGGATGCGCACTTTCAAACACCTTTTAGTGCGACCAACATATTGGATATTGCAGGAACATTCAATCAAGTAAACCACATGGGTGGTATTGCAGTTTATAAATTCTTCAATTTTAAACTCCTCATGATTAACTAATGATTTAAAAGTTTTCCTCTCTTTATGTAGATAGTGGCAAACAGAGCACTTACCACATGCATAATTACCTACAGATTTATTTAGCCATAACTTATCCCTATTATGGATTGGTGGAAAAATATCACTAGGAGCCAGGGTATTTTTAAAATTCTTAGCTCTCCTGTAGATGAATTTTGGTGCTGGTGGGATGTGGCCCCCTAAAAACACATCCCTATTTAATATTGCCTAATGATTTTTAAAAATGTCCTCAATTTTAACACTCACAGAATTAAAGGTAGTCACAAATGGAATATCAAGAGACCCAGTTACAACAGGTGATTCCTTCCTCTTTGGTAATATCATGTGGTCTCTATCCATTCCCCTCACTATATTCAGGTCTTTCAACAGGTCTTTTTCCAAATAACCCCTTTCTAGAAATTTATGCAAAAGTATGTTAGCCTGTTCGTCAAAATCAACGGTGGAACTGCAATTTCGCTTGATTCGAACAAATTGGCCCCTAGGGATATTGGAAATCCATGACTTTTTATGATTACTGGAGGCCATAAGTAGGTTATTACTGTCCACTTCTTTGAAGAATACCTTTGTGGTTACTTCCCCAGTACTCGTGGCAGTTAAATTGAGATCAAGGAAATTGATAGATCGCTCGTTGGAAATGTGGCTGAAGATCAAGTTCATATCATTATCATTAAGATAATCTATGAAATGTAACAATTCTTGATCATTACCATCCCACACACACAGGATGTCGTCGATAAAGCGTTTCCATATCACATAAAAATCATGGATTTCCAAAATCCCTAGGTGCCAATTTGTTCGAATCAAGCGAAATTGCAGTTCCACCGTTGATTTTGACGAACAGGCTAAAAAAGACCCATCTTCCTTTAGATTTAAGGGTATACACACTGTCCCCTTAGGGATGAGAGGTGGTGATAGAATTAAGAATCTCTCTATCCAAGAAACATTCTGGATTTACAAATTAGAATCCCACACCCCTAAAGGGTTAACTGAGGATGTGGATATATGGTCCTTGTATTGATTCTGTCATTTAAATAATTCATGTCTGCTTCGGAACTAATTCTTGTTTCTTTCTTTCAAATATAAATCTTTGCCATTTGTTATTTTTATGGTTAATTTTAGTATTGTGTTTTATGCAGCTTTTAAGTATTAAAAATAAAATGTTTTTTTTTTTGTTTTTAGGCAGCTCTGATTTTGCAGCTGTACTGCATTAGAATGGTGCATAGTGATTCGTTGATACTACTAAATTGTTAACCAATCATATGGTTTTGAATGGTATAAACTCTGAAACAGATATCATGTGTTTTTTACCCTGAAGAAGTGGCCTGTTGAGCTATGAAACGCCGCGTAGGAAAGATACCATTCAACCTATATATTTTTATTATTCATGTTCCAAGGTGTATTTTATTGTTATCAAATGGTTTGCTGAACACCGAGTTGATTTCCTCTTCTGCGCATGTGCCGCACTGTTGCCTGCCTCTGTGGTTGCCAAGTGAGGTCTGAATCATTACTGGCAGACGCTGTTAATCAAAGCAGAGCAGGCGCTCTGATGTCACAGAAGGGCCCGCGGGACCTCGCCGTCACGCTGCCTGACTGATCAGGAAACACAGTGAGGTCTGCAGAGGAACCTGTGTACTACTTGCGAGCAAAGGACAACCACTCTCCAGGATCCACTAAGCGCATTGACGCTATTTACAGGACTCTCTCTCTTTCAGACCTCTCTCTCTCTCTCTCTCTCTCTCAGACCTCTCTCTCTCAGACCTCTCTCTCAGACCTCACTCTCTCTCTCTCTCTCTCTCTCTCTCTCTCAGACCTCACTCTCTCTCTCTCTCTCTCTCTCTCTCAGACCTCACTCTCTCTCTCTCTCTGACCTTACTCTCTCTCTCTCTCAGTCCTCACTCTCTCACTCTCTCTGACCTCACTCTCTCTGACCTCACTCTCTCTGACCTCACTCTCTCTGACCTCACTCTCTCTCAGACACACACACACACACACTCGCTTTGTCAGACACAGATAGGCAGACACTCTCTCTCACAAACATCTGACAGATGGACACACTCTCTCACAAACAGACAGACACAGTCTCTCACAGACAGACGGACACTCTCTCTCACAGACAGACAGACAGACAGACAGACACTCTCTCTCACAGACAGACAGACACTCACTCTCTCAGACAGACACTCACTCTCTCAGACAGACACTCACTCTCTCAGACAGACACTCACTCTCTCAGACAGACACTCTCACTCTCTCAGACAGACACTCTCACTCTCTCAGACAGACACTCTCACTCTCTCAGACAGACACTCTCACTCTCTCAGACAGACACTCACTCTCTCAGACAGACACTCTCACTCTCTCAGACAGACACTCTCACTCTCTCAGACAGACACTCTCACTCTCTCAGACAGACACTCACTCTCTCAGACAGACACTCTCCCTCTCTCAAACAGACACTCTCCCTCTCTCAGACAGACACTCTCCCTCTCTCAGACAGACACTCTCCCTCTCTCAGACAGACACACACTCACTCTCTCAGACAGACACACACTCACTCTCTCACTCTCTCAGATACACTCTCAGGCACACTCTCTCTCTCACTCTGTCAGACACACTCTCTCTCTCACTCTCTCAGACACACTCTCTCTCTCTCACTCTCTCATACACACTCTCAGACACACTCACTCAGACAAACTCTCTCTCTCTCTCTCTCACTCTCTCAGACACACTCTCTTTCTCACTCTCTCAGACACACTCTCTCTCACTCTCTCAGACAGACACTCTCAGACACACTCTCTCTCTCTCAGACACACTCTCAGACACACTCTCTCAGACACACTCTCTCTCACTCTCTCAGACACACTCTCTCAGGGAGGGAGGAAAGGCAGGAGATCTGTGCAGGCAGCTCCCTGCACACACACACACACACACACACACACACACACACAAATAAATACACACATAAATACACACATAAATACACACACACACATAAACACACACACACATAAACACACATAAATACACACACATAAATACACACACACACACATAAATACACACACACACACACACACACACACACACACACACACACACACACACACACACACATAAATACACACACACATAAATACACACACACGCATAAATACACACACACACACACACACACATAAATACACACACACACATAAATACATAAATACACACACACATAAATACACACACACACACACACACAAATACACACACACAAATACACACACACACAAAAATACACACACACACACACACACAAATAAATACACACACACAAATAAATACACACACACACACACACATAAATACACACACACACACACACACACACATAAATACACACACACACACACATAAATACACACACAAATACACACACACACAAATAAATACACACATACTCACAAATAAATACACACACACACACACATAAACACACACACACATAAACACACATAAATACACACACATAAATACACACACACACACACACACACACACACATAAATACACACACACACACACACACACACACACACACACACACACACACACACACACACACACACACACACACACTGTGACAAACGGCTTACTCCGGGGCTCCGCCGTCTGTCCGGGACTGTTAGAACACGGTCTTTTAGGGTAGGTTAAATGATGAGACGTCACGTACTGTTCCTTTAAACAGGCTATACCTGGTTTATTCAGTCCCAGGCACTGGGACTGCTACAGTGTAAACAGAAAACAAAGCCAAACAAAAAGCTGCTCGTCTGAGCGATAACTTATAACTTAGATGTCCCTGACTCAGAGTTGGAAGTGGCTTGTCCACTTCCACCAACAAAATAAGTACCTTTGCAGTCTTTAGACAAACTTAACAGAATGAATGAAGCGATTTGGGAAAGAGGCTTTCTCACCCCTCTGCAGTTCAGCAGCCTTCCAGGCTCTTGGGCGGGGCCCAGAGGAAACAGGAAACAGGTCTTATATACCTGAACTCTAATCAGCATGACAGGTGACAGAAAACAGGCAGCAGACAAACTGTGGAATGGAGTGCCTGTACTACGAGGCTGCCCTGTTCAGCTTAGACAGGACAGAAACTGTTCAGTATCCTGGGAGCCCTGTATATGGAGTTTATTACCAACCCCTGGTTTCTGTCACATATCCTCCCCCCCAGCTCAGACCTCGAGGGGTGAGCGACCATGGATATTAGGGAGTGCATCCTTGACAACCCGTCGGCATTGCCATGTTTGTGCCCCGACCTGTGTTCCACAGAAAATTTAAAGGGCTGTAGGCTTAGGAACCACCTGGTCACCCTAGCGTTCTTCTCCCTATTTTGACACATCCAGGTAAGGGGTGCATGATCTGTGACCAATCGGAACTTTCTCCCCAACAGATAATACTTGAGTGTCTCTACAGCCCACTTTATTGCGAGATACTCTTTCTCGACTATGGAGTAATTTTTCTCCTGGGGATTTAGTTTCCTACTTAAATAAAGGATGGGGTGCTCCTCCCCTTGAGACTCCTGGGAGAGTACCGCCCCCAGCCCTACCTCAGATGCGTCGGTTTGGACTACGAACTCTTTGGAGAAGTCAGGTGTGACCAACACTGGTTGGGCACAGAGAGCTTCTTTCAGGCTTCTAAAGGCCTGTTCGGCTTCGGGGGACCACTTTACCATTAGCGGTCCTCTTGCTTTTGTGAGGTCGGTTAGTGGGGTTGCCTTAGTTGCAAAATTGGGAATAAACCTCCTATAGTAGCCAATTAACCCCAAAAAGGTCCTTACTTGTTTTTTTTGTGACTGGCCTTGGCCAATTTTGTATCGCCTCTACTTTGAGTGTTTGTGGTTTGAGTAACCCTCTACCAATAGAATACCCCAGATACTTGGCCTCCTCCAGACCAATAGTGCATTTAGCGGGGTTAGCAGTTAGTCCAGCAGACCGAACTGCGTCGAGCACAGCTTGGACCTTTGGAAGGTGGGACTGCCAATCTTCACTATGGATTACCACATCATCCAGGTAGGCGGCAGCATACCGAACATGTGGTTTTAAAATTTTATCCATCATTCTTTGGAATGTGGCGGGAGCTCCATGTAAGCCAAAAGGCAGCACCTTATATTGAAAGAGGCCGTCTGGGGTTGAGAAGGCTGTTTTTTCTTTTGCCCTTTCTGTGAGGGGAACCTGCCAGTACCCTTTTGTTAGGTCTAGGGTTGTGAGATATCGGGCTTTGCCCAGTCTCTCTACAAGTTCATCCACCCTGGGCATAGGATAAGTATCAAATTTTGACACCGCGTTTAGTTTCCGGTAGTCATTACAAAACCTTGTTGTACCGTCTGGCTTTGGGACTAAAACTATAGGGCTGTTCCACCCACTTTGGGATTCCTCAATTACGCCTAGTTTTAGCATTTTTTTAACCTCTAAACTTATAGCCTCTCTCTTGGCCTCTGGGATTCGGTACGGTTTAAGGTTAACTCGGACCCCCGGTTCAGAGACTATGTCATGTTTAATTACGTTAGTTTTACCTGGCTGTGTAGAGAAGATTTCTTTGTTCCTTCTCACTAAACTCTGGACCTCTCGTTTCTGATGCACGGACAGTGTTTCAGCTATGCTAACCTCTGGGTCAGTTTCTTGATTCTCTGACGGACCTGGGGGTACTAGGGTTAACAAGACCTCTCTATCTTTCCAGGGCTTGAGTAGGTTTATATGGTAAATTTGCTCAGGTTTCCTCCTACCTGGCTGCCTTACCCTATAATTTACTTCTCCCACTCTTTCCAAGACCTCATATGGCCCATGCCATTTAGCAAGGAATTTACTCTCCACGGTGGGAACCAGAACTAGTACCCTATCACCTGGAAAAAAAATTCTGACCCTAGCACCCTTATTATACGTATTCCTTTGTGCTTCTTGAGCTTTCTCCATGTGTTCCCTCACTATGGGTAGGACTGCAGCAATGCGGTCCTGCATCTGGGCAACATGCTCTATTACACTTCTGTAAGGGGTAACCTCGTGTTCCCAAGTTTCTTTGGCTATATCCAGTAAGCCCCTTGGATGTCGGCCATACAATAGTTCAAACGGGGAGAAGCCTGTGGATGACTGGGGAACTTCCCTAATGGCAAATAACAGGTATGGTAACAAACAGTCCCAGTTTTTCCCATCCTTATCGACCGCCCGGCGTAACATGCTCTTTAAGGTTTTATTGAACCTTTCCACTAAACCATCTGTTTGTGGATGATAGACTGAGGTTCTGAGATGCTTGATTTTTAGGAGTTTACATAGCTCTTTTGTTACTTGGGACATAAATGGTGTTCCCTGGTCAGATAAGATCTCTTTAGGAATTCCGACCCGGGAAAACAGAAGTACTAACTCTTTTGCTATGTTTTTAGCAGAGGTGCTACGTAGGGGAACTGCCTCCGGATATCGGGTAGCATAATCTAATATTACCAATATATGCTGATGTCCCCTAGCAGACTTTATTAGGGGTCCTACTAGATCCATAGCAATCCGGTCAAATGGTACCTCTATTATGGGAAGGGGTACCAATGGGCTGCGGTATGCTTTGAACGGGGCGGTGATCTGACATTCTGGGCATGAGGAACAATAGTTTGTAATTTCTGCCAGAACCCCAGGCCAATAAAAGCATCGGAGAACCTTTTCTTTTGTCTTTTCCACCCCTAGGTGTCCCCCCAATGGATGACTATGTGCGAGGTGTAATACTACATTACGGAATGTCCGTGGTACCAACAATTGTTTAGTTGTAACTGATTTTCTTTTATCAACCCGATATACTAGGTCGTTCTCTACCTCGAAGTAGGGGTAAGCAAGTGACCTATCTGGTTGGCCATGAGTACTATTCTGGTCCCGTATATTTCCCCTTGCTACCGCTAATGTGGGGTCCTCCCACTGGGCCTTCTTAAAACTCCCAGGACTGACCTCTAGGTCAGCGAGGGTCTTATCCTGTACTGGGGTGGTAAGTGCCTGATCAACATCTTGATTTGGGGTATTCCCTACCAAAGTTCCCTACCCAGCTACCTGAACAAGCTCCTCACCCCTACCACATGCAGTACCTATCACCTGAGATCAGACTCCAAAAGACTATTCATGGTCCCAAGACTCAACAAAGTATCCGGACGTTCCTCCTTCTCCTTCCGTGCACCCCAAAACTGGAACAACCTACCAGAGACTCTCATATCCACCACCAGCTTAAGTTCTTTCAAATCTAAGGCTGTCTCACACTTTAATCTGGTCTGTAACTGTTTCATACGCTCATAATATATATTTTCTTTAACTGTGCATGCAATGTCTTGTATATAAATGTATACCTTGTTCATTTATGTAACTGTATTTGTAACCATGTATTATTTGTTTTACTCTGTGCCCAGGACATACTTGAAAACGAGAGGTAACTCTCAATGTATTACTTCCTGGTAAAATATTTTATAAATAAATAAATATAAATAAATAAATAAATAAAGTAGTGATGGGGAAGGGAATTTCACAGCACTCCTCCTTTTCCCCCTTCTTATTTGGGCCCTCGTCAACATCCATTTCTGAAAAAGGGAAAGGATTTGTTTCTTCTAACACTTCGTTATGGTCCGCTATTGAACTCTGGGCGCTATTCTGAGCTGGGGACCACATTTTTAGAAAATGGGGAAAGTCAGTCCCTATTAACACATCATGTGCCAGTTTGGGTACAACACCCACCTTGAAATCTAAAGAACCAAATTCTGTTTAAAAAAAAACATCAACAGTGGAATATTCATGATTATCCCCATGTATACAACAAATTGCCACTCTTTGTGAACTGTTTACCTGTTTCTTCTTAATGGGCAATAGGTATTCGGACACTAGTGTGACCATGCTCCCAGAGTCAAGAAGTGCCCGAACCCTCTTACCATTAACCTTTACAAATGCCCACAGATGGTTATTCAAGGGGTCCTCTGGGCTAGGGCCCATACATTGGGACAACAGCGAATAAGGTTCCACGCTGTTGCATTGCATGGGCTCATCATTTAGTGGGCAGATTTTTGCTGTGTGGCCCCTCTCATGACAATTTACACATTTAGGTACATAGTCTGTGTCCCACTTAGAGCCTTTTCCCGGCTCCCCATGTTGGCTATTGCCCTTAGTGTGCGAACCACTGTTGCTGGAGCGGCGTGAAGGTGGTCGCCGCTCTTCAGCGCCCCTTAACCCCGGTACCCTTTTACCGTCTCTGGAAGAGTCCTGGAACCTCGGGTAGTGGGGTTGCTCCACGACTGTGGGTTGCGGGTGCTCTTCTGCTGCACTGTACCTTTCTACAAGGGCCACAAGCTCATCTGCATTGTGGGGGTCACTCCGACTGACCCAACGACGTAAGGCAGAGGGAAGTTTCCTCAAGAACTGGTCCATGACCAACCGTTCCACGATGTGGCTTGCTGAGTTGATCTCGGGTTGTAGCCACTTCCGGGCGAGGTGGATGAGGTCATACATCTGGCTTCGGGTGGCTTTATCCATCGTGAAGGACCATGCGTGAAACCTTTGGGCACGAACAGCCGTGGTTACGCCGAGGCGGGCGAGGATCTCGAACTTCAATTTTGCATAGACGTTAGCTTCGGCTGGCTCTAGATCGAAGTAAGCCTTCTGGGGTTCGCCGCTTAGGAAGGGTGCGATTAGACCAGCCCACTCAGCTTCTGGCCATCCCTCTCTCTGTGCCGTGCGTTCAAACGTGAGAAGATAGGCTTCCACATCATCCGAGGGTCCCATCTTCTGAAGGTAGTGGCTTGCCCTGGTCATTTTCGGAACTGGGGCTGCCGCTGCCAGTGGAAGGTTACTGATAGTCCCCCTCAGGATCTCGAGTTCCTGCTGTAAGCCCTGAGCGAACCGCTGTTGCTCCTCTCTCAGCAAGCGGTTTGTCTCTTGCTGGTGTGCATTCGCGTTTTGCAGGGCTTCATTCGTCTGTTGCTGGTTTGCATTCGTCTGTTGCTGGTTTGCATTCGCCTGTTGCTGGTTGTTGCTGGTTTGCATTCGCCTGTTGCTGGTTGGCATTAATCTCTTGCTGGGCTATTAGCAGCTGTTGCTGGGCTGCATTCGTCTGCTGCTGGTTTGCATTAGTTTCTTGCTGGGCTATTAACAGCTGTTGCTGGGTTTCATTCGCGTCTTTCTGGGCAGCGACATTGCGTACCAGCGCACCCACCACGTCTTCCATCTTGTTTGCAGAGGATGAAAAAAAACTTTTTTTTTTTTTTTTTTCTTTCAAAGTTCTTCAACCCGCAGACCCCCTAGTGCTCTGCCCGCATTCTCCACCATATGTGACAAACGGCTTACTCCGGGGCTCCGCCGTCTGTCCGGGACTGTTAGAACACGGTCTTTTAGGGTAGGTTAAATGATGAGACGTCACGTACTGTTCCTTTAAACAGGCTATACCTGGTTTATTCAGTCCCAGGCACTGGGACTGCTACAGTGTAAACAGAAAACAAAGCCAAACAAAAAGCTGCTCGTCTGAGCGATAACTTAAAACTTAGATGTCCCTGACTCAGAGTTGGAAGTGGCTTGTCCACTTCCACCAACAAAATAAGTACCTTTGCAGTCTTTAGACAAACTTAACAGAATGAATGAAGCGATTTGGGAAAGAGGCTTTCTCACCCCTCTGCAGTTCAGCAGCCTTCCAGGCTCTTGGGCGGGGCCCAGAGGAAACAGGAAACAGGTCTTATATACCTGAACTCTAATCAGCATGACAGGTGACAGAAAACAGGCAGCAGACAAACTGTGGAATGGAGTGCCTGTACTACGAGGCTGCCCTGTTCAGCTTAGACAGGACAGAAACTGTTCAGTATCCTGGGAGCCCTGTATATGGAGTTTATTACCAACCCCTGGTTTCTGTCACAACACACACACACACACCACACACACACACACACACACACATAAATACACACACACACACACACACACACACACACATACACACACACATAAATACACACACACGCATAAATACACACACACACACATAAATACACACACACACACACATAAATACACACACAAATACACACACACACAAATAAATACACACATACACACAAATAAATACACACACACACATAAACACACACACACATAAACACACATAAATACACACACATAAATACACACACACACACACACACACACACATAAATACACACACATACACACACACACACACACACACACACACACCACACACACACCACACACACACACACATAAATACACACACACACACACACACACACACACACACACACACACATACACACACACATAAATACACACACACGCATAAATACACACACACACACACACACATAAATACACACACACACATAAATACATAAATACACACACACATAAATACACACACACACACAAATACACACACACACAAATACACACACACAAAAATACACACACACACACAAATAAATACACACACACAAATAAATACACACACACACACACACACACATAAATACACACACACACACACACAAATAAATACACACACACACACACACACACACATAAATACACACACAAATACACACACACACAAATAAATACACACATACACACAAATAAATACACACACACACAAATAAATACACACTACACACACACACAAATAAATACACACACACACACACAAATAAACACACACACAAACACACACACAAATAAATATACACACACACACACACACAAATAAATACACACACACACACACAAATGAATACACACACACACACACACACACAAATAAATACACACACACACAAATAAATACACACACACACACACACACACACACACACACATAAATGAATACACACAGATACACACACACAGATGCAGATACACACACACACACAAATAAATACACACAGATACACACACACAGATGCAGACACACACGCACACAGATACACACATTGGAGAGCAGTGAAGAGCAGAGGCAGCGACGGATGTGAGTGACTGTGGGGAGGGGGGTGGGGGGGAAAGGCATGCGATCCGTGCAGGCAGCTCCCTGCACACAGTCACTGGACAGGCAAATGTACACACCTCTCTCCCTCCCCCCATCTTCTCCTATCACCCCCCTACCTTCTCCTATCACCCCCCTACCTTCTGCTATCACCCGGGGAAGAAGGGGACGGGACACCGCGCAGACAGAGGAGCCAGGAGCGGGGAGGCAGACACACACACTCACCTTGTGCTCTGCACAAAGCGGAAGCCCCACCCCTGGCTTCCTCTCTGCCTGCAGCCAATCCCCTGCGGCCCGGCCGGCATGAAGCAGTGATGGTGGGGAGGGATGATCGGAGGGATGGTGGGGAGGCTAATCGCGGCGCCCCTCTAGGCAAGCCACGGCACACCAGGGCGCCGCGGCGCACAGATTGGGAACCACTGCTATACACTATCCTGATTCTTGCGTTCGGCTCAAGGATGTCTTCTCTCTACCCCTTTTGTGCCTATAGCCCTCTCCCAACTTTAACCTTTCTTACTGACTGCCCCACACCTTTGGAATGTCCTTCCACTCATTATCAGACTAACACCCTCTCTATCCACCTTTAAGACCCATCTTAAAACACACCTCCTTGAAGCATTTGAGTAGCTCTGTGGCTGATACTATACACATCCTACAGTACATAAACCTTGGCCCCTTGCAGACGGACTTACCAGAACACATTCCTACTGTCTCTGTACGTTCCTTCTACTTACCAATTTTATTGTAAGATCTTTGGGGCAGGTTTGAAATATGTGAAAATCCTAAGGGGGTCACAAACACTCTCTTGTAACTGTATTTTAGGGTCTGGAGTATTGGGGGGATTTTTTTCAATCAGTTTGTAGATTTTAAATGGAAGAAAAAATAATCTGCCTATTTGAGACTTATCCGCGGATGAAAGGAACTTCCAAATCCATGGCTGATTCGAATCTGGTCTGCAAAAATGTTGCCCATTACTAGTCAGGGCACAACTTGTTGTACAGTTACACTACTACTATTAGGATGGCATTTACTACTTTATAAAAATAAAAGTAGTTCAACAGATTTGTATCACACTTTTTCAGAGATCTAAAGTAATGAAAAGGAATAGGAAAATGTGCAGAAATTGTTCTTGGTGACAATTTGTGTATACAGTGCACTACAGTATGTATTGAGAACAGCTTAAGGTATAGGCAGGGGAGAGTGATCAGAATTGAATACTATTTATATTTTAAAAGTAACATTAGTTTCTAGCATCAATGCTATTTTGCAAAGCATTACTCTAACAGAGAAGGCAAACTAAGCTGGAATATTTATTGCAGGGTTTGTATTTGGGGTTTGTCTTGACATCATGCAGGCTTTCTATTTTTGGGTCAAAATCTAAAATTAAAAATCCTCTTTTGAATAATAGAACAAAGGTTACTGGTGTTGAAGAACTGCAGGCATTAATGCAGTATTTTAATAAATATTGTAATATGATAAACAGGAGCCAGACAAGTATTCATACATTGTTTTCATTTCAAGCTAGAACCATTTAGATAATGTTCTATTAATATAATTATCCTTCTCTCCGTGTTACACTAAAATTTGAAATACATTTATATACAGTATATATATATTTTTAAACTTCACCTTTCAAAAACAGATGCATGACTACATTATTATTGGGAAATTAGTGAGAAACTATAGAATGTTTCAAACTATTTTTGAGCATAAAAATAAAAAAACTCTACAACCACAAGGACATATGGATTACTGCTGAAATTAAGTCTTGTGCACTCCAGAGTTGATGAGTCATTTCAGTTTTGGCTAACCTCCAGGGTAATAGTAAAGCAAGTGCACATATTGACATTGCTTGGAACATCCCCATTTAAATTCTTTGTAGCCATTCATGCATAATTTATTCTTTTTTTTACTAAAATGATCATGATTATTTCCACTACATTAGGGTAGTTAGCTATGGCACTCAATGCCAAATCCTGTGTATACGCGCATTGAACCTTACACTTTTCAGGGTTAGTGCCTTTTTGCTGGTCATTTACTACAAAAAAAATATTGTTTATAAAACATTTTACCAGGAGAGAATACATTTAGAGTTACCTCTCATTTTCATGTATGTCCTGGGTAAAGAATATTGTAGTTACCAACATGTTTAAAGTATTACAGTACTCATCAGAAGTCTTGGAAGAGAGACTCAGGTAAATTATTCCAAAAAAGGTTTCAATGGAAGTTGTGTTATTTAGTGCGGCACTGAAATATAATTTTGTGTAGTTCTTCAGTTTTTTTTAAAACTGGATGGCTTTTGCATGCAATGCATTTCATTACATTTTTGCCTTATCATTTAATAGTTATTCATTTATATGTTCATTTTAATGTTAATAGTGCCACAAATGCCATTGTGTCAATCCCAGTGTTCTCATACTAGCATAGCAACACTCTCAATATGGATCACAGCTATAGGCACCAAATATGACAATAACACTCAATTCTGTATAGGATTTTAGAGTAAAAAGATGACATGTAAGGATGTAAACTCTTAACATTTGCTACAGCAAACATTCACAAAGCATGCAGCTTTTTAAAAATGTAAGCACTGAACCTCACTGTTGGCTCCTAAAATCATCCAACTTTCTTCAACCACCAAATGGAGACAGATAAAGGCAAAGCAGAAAATTCCTGTTAGGCTCTACTGGGCTTTGCTACCTTATACTTTATTCCACCCAAAAACCTATTAATTGCAGTACTAGGCATCATACAGTTGCATTATTATAGTTGGTTGCGCTGACACCCCCAAATCTGCTGCAGAACCGTGTTTTCTAAATCTGTGCTCGCGGAGTCCCAGTAAGGAGATTTAATGGCCCATCGGGATTAACACAGTGGGGGTCCCTGCGTCTGAACGGGACTCACGCTTTGTGAATCCTACCGGGTTGCACCTGTCTTTAAGTGACGCGCAGTAAGAGTGATACAGAATCAGTCACTCTCCCTGTGCTCCTCTAATAGGCGCTCAGGCAGCTTTTATTTTAATAACACAGTATTGAAGCAGAGGGTCTACGGAACTGAACCACATTAATTTCAGCCCCGGGGACCCCCTGTTTCCCAAATTACATGCCCCGTTATGGGGTGACGGTATCCCCGCCATGTTTAAATTCTCTCGCGGTATGGCCCACGTGACCATGACATTTAAACAATGCAGGGACATACTGTACTGCCTTTAACTAGAATAATATTTATCTGGAAATGTAAAATATACTCCACCATTCAAGCAATCAATGACCCTTGAAGCTGCCATTCTGTAAAACCTAGGTAATGGTCAATATTCTCTAGATCTGTTTACATTTACATCCTTCAAATGAGCTTTATACGTTTTTCAATGTACAATCAGGCACTTGACCAATATCAGCACCACAAAAATATGGTTCATTTACTATTAGTGGGAACAACCCAAAATCTCAAAATCTTTTGAAGTGAAACATCTTTGCTGGCGCCTACAGTATTTTTATGGGAAACATGTATTGACTTGTAACAAAAATCCATCACAAAAGTGACGTCACACTACAAATGGGCGCGCGCCCGTCACATGAGCCCGTCACGTGCACATGCGAATAACAGGCTGCATGGAGTGACTTGTCAACTCTTTGACAAAGTGCAGAGGATGCACGAAACGCAGCAGAGTTCCTCCTGAGATGATTTGCTTTTACTGATGTTGCTATAGTTCATTAAATGTTTAATTCGAAATCGTGATCCAGCATCCGTTCTTACTGTACTTCCTACTTTAGGAATGCACGAGGCACTAGTTGGCACACAGGGGTTAAACCTCCCGCAATCTTCATGGCAGGCCTAACCACCCACCCAGGGACTACTACCCCCTTCATCCACCCCCTCTTCCCCAAGAAACAGGCTATTGAGGTTTAACCCCTTCATTGCCTTAGCGGCTGGGCGCTAAGATAATGAAGCTGTTTAATATACATTTTATTACTAGTATAGGTGAGCAGCGGGTTTCCGGTGCAGAACCACATTGATTTGAGGTCTGGGGACACCCTGCTTCCTGAGAAACAGGCCCCATTATGGCGTGCCAGTATCTCCTATGCATTTCAAATGTCTTGTGTCACATGACCGTGGGAATACAATGCATAGGAGATAGTGGCACCCCATAACGGGACCTGTATCTCGGGAAGCAGGGGGTCCCTGGACCTGAAATCAACGCGTTCTGCTCCGGAGACCCCCTGCTCATCTACACTAGAATTAAAATTTATATTAAAAACTTTTAATCGCTGGCGAGATATGCGCAGGGATAGGCGGCTCTCTCTGTTCAGCTCTCTCTGCCGTCCAAAGCAAATTCATTAGACAGTATAAAATGAGTAGAGTATGACCTGCTGAGGGGTCATACATGACGTGGTTTGAGGCTTGAAATGTTTTGGCCAAAATATTTAACTAAATTACCAATACTTATGAGAAGAACAAACAGAGAATAAATAGATAGTAATTAAGTAAATCATTTGTCCTACTGGATGTAGTATAGGGGCTCTCGGCCGTAACATTAGACAATTGACCTTTCTGCATTAAAAATATACTTCTATATTACTAAACTCTAAATATTTTAAATACAATGTAGCAAATGCTATTACTCCTATTGATGCTTGTTAAAACAAGAAAGAACGCAGAACATATTGTGTGTTTCGAGATAATACTTTACAATTGTTATCAATTGAGCGGCGATATTTCTTGTGATAAATATTGTGTTAGCATTAATGCATTGTATTAACAGATACAATACCATCTGCTACCTCTGTGAAAGGTGGGAGGAGATGAAGGGTTAAGCCATTCTTTTTTTTCAACCGTAAATATATTGTGTATGGTTTAAAGCCCACAAAGTACAATGCATAATCAGTTACCAAGTTCAAACTGATAAATCCAGAAGAAAGTGGGTTTTCAAATTTTGTATTTCATTATTATAGGCTTTGCTGTACAAGCTGTGTAAAACAGCAAATAAAATCTCTAGGGGAAGATCCATGTTTAAAATGAAAAGCAGATAAAAAAAAGTGTCCATAATTTTTTCCTGCAGTTTAACCATTGTATGCAATGTAGCAATGGGGGTAAATGAGGATGATTTTGGAGGGAAAAGTTTAGGACATATACAGTATAGATCATATACATTTAAAGAAATCAATTCAAATATGATTTAGTTGTTACGCCATAATTGCTGTCATGTATGATTTTTTTACTGCTCAATTAAGGCAATGCAATTAGCTTGTCAAAATTACTTCAATCTGTTTACTTTTATTAGAATTTTAATTGGACTATAAGTGCAATGTTTAAAAATGTGAACTTCAGCATAATACTCATTTTTCATATGCATATGCCGAACTCAGAATTAAACATAAACTTACAGTATCAGGATAGTCTCAATATAGAAAATGACATCTGCTGTTGACATGCTTGAAATCAAATAAGTGAAGTAATATCTTAAATGATTTGCCAGTTTAAGTATAAAGCCAAAATTGGATTCCAGTTTTAGACATGTATTGACTCCAATTCTTTTTGTGAAACAGTGCTTCCAAAAAAGATAATACGAGTCAGACTTTGTGAACAAAAAAATGCATTACTTAAGCCCTACATTTACATTATAAAGAAGCACAATACTGCTCAGCAGAACAGCCTTTTTGCCTTTTCTTATTACATCTTTATACAACAGGTGAGTGACGGGACACTGATGACCTCAGAAATTTCCTCTCTGAAGACTAATGTTATGAAACGCAGAAGGGGAAGGTGTACTTATGAGACCCCACCAGTCACAAGTTGTACAGCATATAATGTGAAAAGAAACAAATTTTGTGTAACGGTTTCCCCCACCCAGTGGGAGATTCTGCCATTACAGCGTGTGTGGTGCATGCTACCTGTTGGTAAGCAGGAGGGCTGAGTCATCCGCCGATGTTTGTGGGGACACAGGACAGGTTTCTAGGGTACATATCCAGCATGGATCTCTAGTGGTATAGCGCATCCATCTGTCGCAGGCTCCAGATGTATGGAGGCGATCTCCTACGATAGAAACAATCCCTCTCCTTCCCCAGTAAGATCACACAGCAGGCAGGAGGTATATGAAACAGGAACGGTTTATTCTGTTCAGCTCAAAGCAGTCACAGCAGGTCTCTGCCCTATGCAGTCTCTGGTGATATCTCCAGCTGTAGGATGGTCCCTGGACTTGCACTACGGGTCAAGGCCCGCAGCAGTCCTTGCTCTTCCCTGATCCTCTATCAGGATCAGGGGAAAGGTCCACACTCACTCTCCCCTGAGGGGAAGAGGAACAGAGAAGGCCCATGCTCAAGCACTCTGAGGGGTGTTTTTAATCACCTACTCCAGTCTGGCTTTAACCCTATTTTAAAACTGTAAACTAACTTAAGTGCTACTCAAAAAAACACTATTGCAAAATATAAAGACACAAATGGGAATAAAGGTGTATGCTAGTTCTCAGTATTATAGTGAATTATTATCAAATGTATAACAAATTTCTAAACAATCTAACGTCCATGTGAATGTCAATAAAAAGATATATGCGTGATCCTCTGGAGCTGCTTGTTCTCAAATTACCCTCCAATGTGGGCAAAATGCCTTGACTAAACTGTACCCTATACTGTCCTATACAATATAGTGCCTATATATATATATATATATATATATATATATATATATATATATATAAAATAAAAAAATAAATAGATAATACCGTTCTGTGGCTAACGAAATGCTTTTATTTGTGCGAGCTTTCGAGATACACTGATCTCTTCTTCCGGCGATGTTACAATGAATCATTGTAACATCGCCGGAAGAAGAGATCAGTGTATATCGAAAGCTCGCACAAATAAAAGCATTTCGTTAGCCACAGAACGGTATCATCTATTTATTTTTTGATTACTGAAGCTCGGCTAACACGGTACTGATACCTCTATATATATATATATATATATATATATATATACAGTGGTTGACAAATCACCAAAAAATCTACTCGCCACACAAAAAAATCTACTCGCCACCTAGTACCAAACGTGTGCTGCTTGGGCCAATATTTACTCGCCCGCGGGTTAAATCCACTCGCCCGGGGCGAGCAAATGTATAGGTTTGTCGAACACTGTATATATATATATATCCAAACAAGAATGACCTAGGCGCAAGTAAAAACAAGAAAGAGACAAACATAGGGTAATACGTTCAAACAAATGGTCTATTGGATGGTAAGATATGCACTTACAACAGGTAGAATAAAATCAGGCCTTGTATCCACTCTGGGATCAGGAACGATGAATGATGATCCAGGACAGCCAGCAACAAGTCATCTACAGGAACCGTATCCTCGTGTGCAGTGTCACATATAAGAAGAGAAGTGGGACACATACATAGTGTAACACAGTTTATTGTAAAATTAATAAAAAGACATTAAAGTAAAATACTCACACTTTGTGAGTTTGGGTAAAAGCGTTTGAGAATTTAGAGCTTCTCACACTCATCAAGGGTAGGTATCCGTGGACTTATACACAGTTCCAGTTAACTCCTTGCACAATGTCCTTATAACCACATGCGATGTTATTGCCAAACTTCCAAGGGTATGGAGTCATTTATTTATGCACTCTCTGTAATGTCCAGAGCCTCTGAGGGCGGGGTACTCTTATAAATGTTGCAAACCCGTAGTTAAGGGCCGTGTGTCTCTGTGACTGCACCTAATGTGCTAGTAGTACTCACGCTACTTCAGGGGTATGGTGTGGCGTTTTTCCCCCTTCGTTGTTGTCCGTTTTGTTGGTCTGCGGACCACCCCGCTTCACTCACTGCTCCCGTCCTCCGTGGCTGTTCGCATGCACGCGGCGGCGTGGTGACGTCACGTCTCCTCGCGAGATTACGTCTCCAAATCTCCCGGTCACTGTGTTAGTCTTCGTCCCTCACCAACTGATGCGAAAATATGTACCGAGCAGGCACAACGATACAAATCACTGCCAGACAGCTGGATATTGCTGGCTAGTGTCCCCAATGTCCTGTGTTCACTCACAATGCTCCAAAAATCACGCCCTACGCGTTTCTCCTTTCGGCTTCGTCAGGGGCTGATCTCACTGTGTGTCCCTATTCCTGTGTAGATATACCCTCCTCCATTACGTGATTGGCTATCTAGTTAATTAGTAATTACAAAAAGCACCTCTCAGATTGGAATTCTCCATTCCGTTCTACATATGAAAGTGTTCTATACGGGTTTAGCTTATTTCCTAATGTTAGCAATTTAAGTACATTTGAGTGTGTTACCAACATGTGAATAAAGCAAGTATTACAAGAGTCTATATATATTTGTTATCATTCTAATTACACATAAACCTCTGATTCGAACTTTATAAAGAGCAATTAAATACAATTGATTAACCATTTGTGTCTTTCAATTTAAACAGGACTCACTATAGTTAAGTATTTTTTGGAAATACCTTCTTTAGAGAGGCTATATATTTGTATACCATATTATATACTTATACATTTTGCTGAACAATTTTGTATAAGTATTTTTAATTTGGATATATTATTCCACTTATTTTCAATATGTTACTCATAGGGGGGTGGTGTAAATGTAAAACTCTTTACGTTAATTGTAACCACTGTGTGATATATGGGCATTTCAAATAGGATAATATGTATTTACATTCATTCATTAATTTTATACCTTTGGGTTACTTCGTTTGAGCCCAATGTATTTTATTGAGACCAAAACTTAACGACGTATTTTTTGGATATAAATTGACATGATGATGACTTATATATTATATCAAAATCCACAAATGGTTGCATATTTGCCAACTAATGCTAGGCAATGATTTATTACATGGCATATTTAATGGAGATACTATATTCAGGGCAGTAGCATATGTAGATATATCTTACTAATACATAACAATTCTTATACACAAGTTAAAGCTTAAATTTTCAAAGGTTGTTTAACCACATCTTTATAGTCATATGAATGCATATCTTATTCTTATATTTGGGAGAGGGATAATTTTATCATAAGTTCATTCATTTGGTTTTTTAGAGATTTGTATGTTGATCACAATGTAAGACATATATTTAACACAGATATTATCTAACACAGATATTATTTAATCTCTTAAAAAAGATCCCAGGTCTATGTCAATATTGAGACCTAGCGGAGTTAGTGTTTTGAGGGCATAGATCCAGTATGTTTCCTGTCTTGATATTTTATTCACGGGGTTACCCCCTCTCCAGCTAGGTCTAATTTTCTCGATACCCACAAATTTTAGACCTTTAGGGTCCTGACCATGGAAATCTTTAAAGTGTTTTGACACACTGTGTTGCTGTAAACCCTTTTCTATGTTTCTTACATGTTCCGCTATGCGGATTTTCAATTTTCTTGTAGTTCTCCCAATATATTGTTTGTTGCAAGGGCATTGCAACAGATAAACTACAAAGCTTGAGTTACAATCGATCATGTCTTTTATGTCATAAGTGTCATTTGTGACTTCTGATCTAATCGATTTGTAACTCTTTACTGAGTTTGGATGAAGTTTGCAACCTTTACACATTTGACATTTAAAAAACCCTGTCGTTATAGTGACGGGTTTCACATTGTCCTTTTTTAAACAACTGGGGGCTAGTCTTTGCTTTAAATTGCCTGCCCTAGTAAAGATAATCTCCGGTTTAGACGGTAGAATCTGCTGTAACATAGGGTCTTTATGTAGAATGCCCCAATGTTTATGAACAATCCTCCTAATGTCACTAGCAGAATTACTATATCGCGTCACAAATGGGATTGATGTTTTACCCTCTTCTCCCCTCTTTGTGACTCTAGTTTTATATTGTATTAGTTCTGCTCTATCCATCATAGAAACTCTCTTATATGCATCCTCTACTGTATCTTTTTTGTAGTTTCTCTCATCAAACTTAACCATTAGATCTTTCGCCTGTTCGTCAAATACATGCTTTTTTGAGCAATTACGTCTAATTCTTTGCATCTGACCCAATGGGATGTTATTAATCCATTTTTCGGAATGTCCGCTATTACCCAGTAAAAAGTTATTGGTGTCAACACTTTTAATATATGTTTTCGTTTCGATCTGTCCATCTTCTATATAGATAAGCAGATCTAGGAACTCGATCTGTTTGTTACTGTACTTCGTCGTGAACTTCAGATTATATGGATTATTATTTAATCCAGCTAGAAACACCTCCAAAAGATCTGTGCTACCCTCCCAAATCAGGAGGATATCGTCTATGTAACGATGCCATGATACCAAGTTTGCGCCAAACGCGTGATTGGACCAAATATACTGGTCCTCCCACATACCCATAAAGATATTTGCATAATTTGGCGCAAACTTGGTACCCATGGCAGTGCCCCTCACCTGGAGATAGAACTTGTCATCATTCCAGATGTAGTTATGACTCAAGATGAAACTGATGCAGTCTATAATAAAATCTACCTGTGATGAATCTAGAATTTTGCTGTTCGTCAAGTTATTTCTAACAGCAGTGCACCCTTGTAGATGGTCAATTACTGTATAGAGCGAACATACATCACATGTCACTAACACATAACTGTCCTTCCACTCAATATCCTGTAAAATATTGAGAACCTGAATTGTGTCTTTTAGATATGATTTCAACTTACTTACAGGTTCCTTTAGGAAGTGGTCAATATAACCAGATAGATTTGACGTGAGGGCCTTAATTCCCGACACTATGGGACGACCTGGTGGGTGGATGGGATCCTTGTGGAGCTTTGGCAAGTAATAAAATATGGGAATTCTGGGAGATTCTATATATAAAAATTCCCACTCACTTTTGTTTAATATACCATCCTTAAGACCTCTATTAAGTAATCCCAGCAATTCTGTCTGGAACTTCTCAGTTGGATTGCTTTCCAATAGTTTGTATGTTACCGTATCTCCCAAGAGTCTTAATGACTCCAGATCATAATCTTGTCTGTTGAGGATCACCACCCCTCCCCCCTTATCTGCAGTTTTAATTACAATATCGTCTCTTCCCATTAGTTCTTGGACCGCATCAAGTTCTTTTTTGGTCATGTTCTTATGGATACTATGTTTTTTCTTTCCTTCAAGTTTCTCCATATCCTCCTGCACTAATTTACTGAATGTATCAATATGTCCTCCCCTTAGGTAGCTAGGGTAGAACAGTGATTTCTTTTTACATGCAGTATGTATAAATCTTTCATTAATTGTGGTGTTTTCGTTTCTTACTTCCTGTGTCACATTTTGTTTCATGAAGTACTTTTTTAATGTCAAGTTCCTTGCAAATTTGCTAATATCTATGTATGTGTTAAAAACATTTATTCTACTGCTAGGGGCAAATGCCATACCTTTGCCCAGTACAGACTTTTGTTCTGATGTTAAGTCAACATCACTCAAATTGAAAATGCCTAATTTATGGGTATCTACAGTGCTGGTTTTTTTGGTGGCTTTAACCCCTCCTCTAGTCCCTCTTTTAGTGGACTTTCTATTTTCCTTTTGCGGGGTGACGATGTTTTGTGCATCGTCTGGGGTTGTGTCCTTTCTCCCCCCGCTCCCCCTCCTGGTTTGTCTTTTTCCTGTCTCCTCTCTAAAAAAGACCTGGATTCTGCAGATGTTGTTGGTTTTTCTACTTCTTCAAACACCTCCTCTATATCCTCATCTTTACGTGTATGGTTCTGTGGGGCTTGTTTTTTATAGTTCCCTTTCCAACTTTGTTTTCTAGGTCTATATTCCCCAGAGCCTCGTCTATCTCTATCATGCCAATATCTACCCCTATTATCTCCCCAATGATGATAATCTTTTTTATAATGATAATTAGATTTTGGGGCATAATATTGGCTATTGCTCACATTTTGATGGCCTGTTTGGTTTTGTGGGGGTTTATTGTCTTTAGATTCAACACTGGGCTCTTTTTTATTTTGTTTCCAAGTTCTATAACAATTGTTTTGATAATCCTCTTTATCCCTCCTTGCTTTTCTCTGTTTACGTAATTTTGTATCTCTTTCATTTTTATCAACCCTCAATTTAACTTTCTTCTCTATTTCCTTGTATTTTGAATCCTGATTGATTAGATCTAGTTTATTTTCTATCAATTTAATTTCTTCCTCAAATTTCACTAAACTTTTATTGCGGTGCGTAATTAAAAATTTCATTAGTTCCATTGATGCCTGGTCTAGAATTTTATTCCATTCATTCATAAATTCAATATTGTCCTGATCTGTGGTTGGATCTTTAAAGATCCTCAGACCTCTTGGGATTCTATTGGTAGCAATATAATGCTCCAATGATCTAACGTCCCAAATGGTCTTAGTCTCCTTAATTAATATTTGTTCTAGTTTAAGGAAAATTGATTCCAGATTTTCTTCTTCACCTGTAGTGCTTTCTAATCTTACATCGTCTGAAAAGATAATATCGATATATATATATAGTTATACGTTACCGTTCCAAGGATTGGTAAACAAGAGACAGCACTCAATGTTGAAAATCAAAGTGTATTAGTGAAAGCAAAAATACATCCAGAAACCCAACGTTTCGGTCCTACATAATGGGACCTTCCTCAGGGAGGGTTTCTGGATGTATTTTTGCTTTCACTAATACACTTTGATTTTCAACATTGAGTGCTGTCTCTTGTTTACCAATCCTTGGAACGGTAACGTATAACTACATTCTCTATATGGGACGTGCACCTGTGGCTTACCAGCACCTATTGGAGTGCCAACTGCCTT
Source organism: Ascaphus truei (assembly GCF_040206685.1). Taxonomy (NCBI): domain Eukaryota; kingdom Metazoa; phylum Chordata; class Amphibia; order Anura; family Ascaphidae; genus Ascaphus; species Ascaphus truei. Next base: position 191,615,456 of record NC_134483.1, on the reverse strand, counting down.
ATCTGACTATATATATATATATATATATATATATATATATATATATATATATATATATATATATATATATATATATATATATATATATATAATGGCCATTATAGTGGCCATTACATACATGGTGCAGGAAATATAAGCTACACCAACATGGAACTACGCCTGCCAATTGCAACCTCTACTCCTTCTGGTGTCAACCCCTCCAACCTCATACCCATCCTCTGCCACCCTCCCTCCTCTCTCCCTTTCTCCTGTGCCCTTTGGAATGCTCGCTCCCTTTCTAACAAATTCCTCTCTGTACATTACTTTTTTCTCTCTCACTCTCTGCTCCTATTTGATATAACTGAGACCTGGCTCACTCAGTCTGACTCTGCTCTGGAAGCTGCCCTCTCTTATGGTGGCCTTTCTTTCTCCCACACTCCGCGCCTTGATGGCAGGGGTGGAGGTGTGGGGCTCCTGCTCTCCTCTCTCTGCCGTTACCGAACCCTTCCTATTCCTCCATCTCTTGCTTTTCCCTCCTTTGAGGCTCACACTGTCCAGATCTTCTCTCCTCTCCCTGTCCATGTGGCGGTCATCTATCACCCACCTACTTCTACTCATCCCCCTTCTGCCTTTCTCTCTCACTTTTAATCCTGGCTCTCTTTCTTTCTCTCCTCAGACTTCCCTGTTCTTCTCCTTGGGGACTTCAATTGCCACATTGATGACCCTCTCTCCCTTGGGCTTCCTGCTTTCTCTCTCTAACCTCTTATTTTGGCCTTCAACAGTGGACTGCAGCCAGCACCCACAAGGATGGCACTTCTTAGACCTGGTTTTCACTAAAAACTTCTCTCTCTCCGATTTCTCTGTTTCCCCTTGTCCTCTCTCTGACCATCACCTCATCTCATTCTCTCTATCTCGCTTCTCCCCTTCTCTACCTCCATCTACCCCCCGGTTCTGCAGAAACCTGCGCTCTATTCACTTACCTGACTTTGAGTCCACTTTATGCTCCTCCCTCTCCTCTCTCAGCTCTGCTACAGACCCTGACAACCTGGTCAGGAACTACAACTCTTCCTTGTCCTCCTCTCTTGATCTACATGCTCCTCTTTCTCTCTGCCGCCCTCACCCTTCTAATCCTAGACCCTGGCTAAATTCCCACACGCGCATGCTGCGTTCCTCCACGTTCCTCTGAATGCCTCTGGAGGAAATCTCATACTCTCGCAGACTTCCTTCACCACAAATTTATGCTATCCTGTTTCAACTCTAGCCTCTCGCAAGCTAAACAAGCCTACTTTTCTTCACTAATCAACATGCACAAGTCTAACCCGTGCCGACTGTTCTCTGTCTTTGATACTCTACTCAAACCACCCTCAGCTGCCTCTCCTTCCTCCATCTCCGCTCAGGACTTTGCTGACTATTTTAAGAAAAAGGTGGAATCCATACGTCAGAACATCCCCTCTGTTTCTTCCTCCCATCCTATACCTCTTCCTAACTCTCCTCCTGCCTTCCTTGACTCTTTTTCCACTGTCTCAGAGGAGGATGTGTCGCTGTTGATCGCCTCTTCTCCCTCTACCACTTGCTCTCTTGACCCCATTCCCTCCCATCTCCTAAAACCTCTTGGTCCTACTATAATCCCTACGCTTACACACATTTTTAACTCCTCCCTCTGCTCTGGAACCTTTCCATTCTCCTTCAAACATGCACCAGTTATACCATTACTCAAAAACAGCAAGCTTGACCCTACCTTTCTTTCTAACTATCGACCTGTCTCCCTCCTGCCTTTTGCCTCTAAACTCCTTGAACGTCTTGTATTCTCTCGCTTGCTCCATTTTCTCAACATCTATTCTCTCCTAGACCCTCTACAATCTGGCTTCCGCACTGCTCACTCCACGGAAACAGCCCCCACAAAAATAACTGACGACCTCCATGCTGCCAAAGACAGAGGTCATTACACTCTGCTCATATTACTCGACCTCTCTGCAGCATTTGACACTGTGGACCACACTCTTCTCCTTCACATTCTCCATACTCTTGGTATTCAGAACAAAGCTCTATCCTGGATCTCATCCTACCTCTCCCATCATACTTTCACTGTCTCTTCTGCTCCTCCTCCTCCTCTATTGATCTCTCTGTGGGGGTACCCCAGGGCTATGTCCAGGGACCTCTTCTCTTTTCTCTGTACACATTCTCTCTAGGTGACCTAATAACATCTTTTGGGTTTAAATATCACCTCCATGCTGACGACACACAAATGTACTTTTCAACACCCGACCTTACACCTGCTGTACAAACCAAAATTTCTGAATGTCTCTCTGCTATATCATCCTGGATGGCCCTCCGCCGCCTTAAACTCAAAATGGCTAAAACAGAGCTCCTCATACTTCCTCCCAAATCTGGCCCTACTACCTCCTCCCACATTACTGTTGGAACTACGATCATTCACCCAGTAGCCCAGGCATGCTGCCTAGGGGTCACACTCGACTCCTCTCTCACATTCGCCTCTCACATTCAAAACATATCTAAAAGCTTCCAAAAGAAGTATGTGCAGCGGACAACATGAGAGAGAGGCAGGTCTGACCAAAAAAATATAGCTTTATTGGGAACACGTAAAATCGAGAGTAGGGATTTTATGTGTTCCCAATAAAGCTATATTTTTTTGGTCAGACCTGCCTCTCTCTCATGTTGTGCGCTGCACATACTTCTTTTGAATCGTTTGGACTTTGGATACAGCTGCACGCAAAAGGAAGACTGCTGGGCGTTTATGTGAGTACTCATACCTTTAGGCTAACCCAATGAGGAAGGGAGGGGTAGTCAATTGCTCAACCCCTACCTTCAGAGTTCTTAAGAGCCTCTTATAAGGTTTAGAGTGTTACAGGATTATTGCTCAATTGTTAAACCCAGCGTGTTCTCCCTTGTCTTTGATGGACTCAATTACCATAGGACCAGGCATTTGAGCATCACTTTGTCTCCATATGTATATCTAAAACCTGTCGCTTTTTCCTCTGCAATATAACAAAGATACACCCTTTCCTCTGTTGCTCGACTGCTAAAACTCTGACTCAGGTCCTGATTCTCTCCCATCTTGATTACTGTAACCTCCTGCTGTCTGGCCTTCCTGCCTCTCACCTGTCTCCCCTACAATCTATCCTAAACGCTGCTGCCAGAATCACTCTACTCTTTCCTAGTTCTGTCTCAGCATCTCCCCTCATGAAATCCTTCTCCTGGCTTCCGATCAAATCACGCATCTCACACTCCATTCTTGTCCTCACTTTTAAAGCTTTACACTCTTCTGCCCCTCCTTACATCTCAGCCCTAATTTCTCGTTATGCACCATCCAGACTCTTGCGTTCTTCTCAAGGATGTCTTCTTTCTACCCCCTTTGTATCTAAAGCCCTCTCCCGCCTTAAACCTTTTTCACTGACTGCCCCACACCTCTGGAATGCCCTCCCCTCAGTACCCGACTAGCACCCTCTCTATCCACCTTTAAGACCCACCTTAAGACATACTTGCTTAAAGAAGCATATGAATAGCACTGTGGATATTCTGAACACATGGCACATAAAGCTTGGCCCCCTGCAGACGCACTTACCAGAACTCCCTTCTACTGTCTCTGTACATTCTCCCTACCTACCAATTAGACTGTAAGCTACTCGGGGCAGGGACTCCTCTTCCTTAATGTTACTTTTATGTCTAAAGCACTTATTCCCATGATCTGTTATTTATTTGATTACACCATATATTACTACTGTGAAGCGCTATGTACATTAATGGCGCTATTTAAATAAAGACATACAATACAATACAACAGGTGATAAAATATAACATAAAACCCATTTAACTACGTATAAACCCTTTATTAGCTCGAGTGGTCACATAGCCATGGGTTTCCATGACTATCTGACTACTAAGATCTATTAAGGTGTTAATACGCAAATAAAACTACACTACATACCTCCTTGGCTACCTAGGTGGCTGATAAGACATTAAATCTTCTGCGATGGCCAAGCCACTAATAAATACCAGGGCCCACTCAGAAGACCAGCAGTCAACATGGTGTATTATATTAACTCAATTTTAACAAAGTTTAATGACTCCCGGATTTTGAGTTTCCATATGATAATTCTCTGATTGGGACTATCACAGTTTAAAGAAAGTACCCTCATTGGTGCAGATCCACAAAGCTCCATTATATCATGGCAAATAACATAATGTTACCTACAGTAACTAGGTAAGGGATTTTTTTTTTGCATGAATTTATTTGGTATCCACAAAACTAATGATATTGCAAAAAAACAATGATATTGTTAAGATAGCAATACATTATTTAAAGGTGGTGTCAGCTGCCTCCATACACAAATATAGAGAGATTGAGACCTATTTTAAACAAATAGAGTGACCTGAATGTGCTAATTTACTGACCAGTTCCATGACAGAAATATGAAAATTAACGTCCTGGGTAATATCTAATAGGTATTTAGTGCCACCTGAGGACCCACAGACACCTGTCACCTGACGACCTGTGGGAAAACCCCCCACACACCCGTGAAAACCACCTGATGGCCCCCAGACACTGTGGGGGTGACTCGCGGACCCCCAGACACCTGCAGGTCCACCCATGGACCCCTTTGGGGCCCACGGACATCCGCAGGGACCACCTAGGGAGCCTAGCGGGGACAACCCGGGGGCCCCCAGACACCCATGGGAACCCCCGGGGTGCACTGTGGGGCTTGCGGACACCCTTGGGGACCACGCGGGGACCCCACCAGCCTGTGATATTAATCCTGTGTCTAAAAAAATAAATAATGGTTTTATGTGGGGGCACAGGATGTAGGTGGCTTATGTATTGTTGTTTATTAAATATTGTGATGTTTTTTGGTGGCCTAGGAGGTGGGTAGTACTGCACCGACACACTTTATTCGAGCAAATGCCCAGTATGTACCTGGCAGATACCTGGAATGCACCGCTCCTCACCTCTGACAAGCCCCGTTGCGTTTGCCTTCCCAGCCTGGGTTCATGCCTGGCTGACGGGCGGCTGATCTGTTAAATGATAATGATTAGGATTTAATAGGCTGCAATGCTTAGCGTGTCTACCAGATGGCATAAATTCATGAATTGTAATGCAGTATATATATATATACTGTGCAGTATTGCAGCCAGCAGGAATAAAATGCTTCAATCCCTGCCTGAAAAATACCTCAATGCACTCGGGCAGAAAACAGTCACAAACCTCAATACACCCGGGTATACCCGAATTCGTGGGACTAGCCGAGCTCGAATAAAGTGTGTCGCCAGTGTAGGGTTGTTGTGTGTATTTTTTTTTATTGTGGTAGCAGTGGTGGGTGAAGGGGTATTAGCCCTAAGGGTGGGTGTTTAGGCCTACCGGGTGGGTAGCGGGAGGGGGTAACCCCTTCATTACCTTAGCTGTATTAACCGCTAAGTTAATGAAGGGGGAAAGTTCACCCGCAAGCCCCCCACAAGGCCTAAACACACACCAAGGGCCAAATACCACCTTCACCCACCCCCGCTACCCACAATAAGCATGGCACTGGTGGTTAACCCCTTCATTGCCTTAGCAGTTATCCGCTAAGGTCATGAAGTTGCCTGTAAATGCATTTTTCATGCATCGGATTCATGCAAGGAGTCTCCGGTGCTGGTTTTCATGTGTATCAGCTCCAGAGACCCCTGGCATCAATCCGATGCAGGAAAAAAGCATTTTTTTCCCCTAAGTCCCGTCTCGCCGCTTCTTAGCAGGTTTCCAACACCCTCACGCCAAATTTTTCTGGTGTGATGATTTGGACTGAAATTCGCCATTCTAGTGTCGATAACCTAATCACTGCTACTAGAATTGCACGAGTTTATGAACCTGCAGAAAAGCGGCGAAAAGTGGCTTCTCGCCACTCACACTGATTTTTTTTTTAACAATTTATTTTTCGGTGATTCAGTCATTAATCACCAACTTATCGACGCTTACTGAATAGCAGTAGGCATTTGGGGTGATAAGTGCTCGATAAGTGGCTTATGAACGCTTAGTGCATAGGCCCCATAGTGCTTGTTACATTTGTAAACCCTTAGAAATCACATATTTGTCATGCCACCCATGACTACAGTGTTGTTTTCTTTCCGCTTCTCTCTATGCAGTAGAAGAAATAAATAAGACAGTATGAGTAGTGTAGGACCTGCTGAGGCATCGTACAGTACCTTGATGTTGTTGCAGGCTTGAAATATTTTGGCCAAAGTATTTAACTACAAGACCCGTACTTATGAAAAGAACAAACAGAGAAAAAATAGATAGTAATTAATTAAATAATTTGAGATACTGGCTATAGCATTGGGGCTCTGTAGTCTTTTGTTGTATGTTTTACTGTAGGTCAGTATCTCAGTAGCACTCCAATTAACACAAACAAATATAAATGAAGTAGTTGTTTTGGGTTGTGTGCTTGCTATGACTGTGGAAAAAGAAAAACAGCAGAAACTCCTGTATTACAAGGAAACACTGTGGATTGCATTTGTAATTCTTTTTGGTAGCCATGTCTGTATTCAGTGAAACTCCCCATATTTAAAAGTGTGTAAATATTGTATGTTTCTAATAATTTATACAGGTATACCCCACATTAACGTACGCAATGGGACCGGAGCATGTACACTACCGACACACTTTATCACACTGCGGCCAGATCCGCAAGCCGGGAGATATCCCGGCTTGCTAGTGGCAGCCCCTCGGCGTGCCGCGCGTCACCGATGCGCGGTCACGCGTCATCGGGTGCCTGCGCCCCCTGCACGCGCATCCAGGGCTCCCCGAGGGAGCCCTGGTGTCCCGCGATGTGGGGGACGGCGGCAGGGGGTTCCGGGGGACCCGGCGGACCCGGCAGCGAGAGGGAGAGCGCCCCGATCGGAGGGCGCTGTTCCGCTGCTTCGGCGCGTGCCCGGCGCGCGCCAGGTTACTGCTGCGGCCGAGAACGGGCAAATGCTCGAATAAACTCGGCCGCAGCAGTATGTAAAGCGAAAATGTACTTAAAGTGAAAATCTACCTTTTTTCCACTTATTGATGCATGTACTCTACTGCAATCATCATATACGTGCAGAACTGATGTGAATAATGCATTTGTAACAGGCTCTATAGTCTCCCTGCTTGCGCACAGCTTCGGTACAGGTAGGGAGCCGGTATTGCTGTTCAGGACATGCTGACAGGCGCATGCGTGAGCTGCCGTTTGCCTATTGGGCGACATGTCCTTACTCGCGAGTGTACTTAAAAGTGAGTGTTCTTAAACCAGGATATGCCTGTACAATATATTTGTATGTGCCCATAATGATTAAAAAATATATATTTATTATACAGTGTTATAATGGTTGGTCGCACAGTTGGCGCAGTTTCTGCCACGGAATGGTCCTAGTACGCGTGTGCTCACGGAATTCCTGCAACCAGACTAAATGCCCATCAGGGTTAACACAGCGGGGTCCCTGCTTCTGATTGGAACTTCTGCTGTGTTAATCCTACTGGATCGCGCCAGTCTGTAAGAGACACGCACTAAGAGTAGACAGAATCAGTCATCCTCCCTGGGCAATGACTCCCTTCACCCACCCCCTCCCAATAAACCAGGTACTCTGTTTTTTTTTTATAACTTTGGTTTTATTGTGTTTTTCAAAAGTATACATATACAGATATAACCACTGAAGTATTTTTACCAAAACATTTCCTTCCAAAAAACACGTATTCAAAGAAAGTGGGAGGGAAAGGGGGGAGATAAGAAGGAAGGGAGGGGGGGGGAAAGGGGTGTGGCGCGGGTCCATCTCCCGCCGGGTTGCTCCGTATGTGTTATTCTCATCACCTAACGACTCCCTAATCTTGGTCCTGTCCGTACCGTCTCACCGGGTGGGGGTACTAGTCGCCCGTACTGGCTATTCACAAAGGGCGTCCTGGGTCCTACATACAACCAAGAGCGCCCACTTCAGACCACTATCAAGGGAGAACGCATCTGCACCTATCAAAGCAGGATGGTATCTTTCTCCACTCCCGGGATGTCCAACTGGGCCAACCAAGGCGTCCAGGTTTTTAGAAAAATTTCGCCAGTGTCATTAACTAAACACGTTAATTTTTCCATCTGGCATACAAACCAAATTCTGTCCCGAATCTTGGGAATTGGTGGAATTTCGGGCTGTTTCCATAATGCTGCGATCTCACACCGCGTAGCTGTTGCGAAATAAGCAACCAATTTATTACTTGCTTTATTCAGACCCGGTGTCGGACGGTTCAGGAGGAACCGCCATGGGTCCAAGGGGATTTTGAGGACAAGAATCCTCTGAAGCCAATCTCTAATCTCTCGCCATAGCGGTCTAACTCGCGGGCAGGACCACAGTATATGTAACAGGTCAGCCGTTGCTCCTCACTGTCTGGGGCACAGTGGGGAATACCCTGGTACAAATTGAGATAATTTCATGGGAGTGTGATACCAGCGCATTAACACTTTATATGCGTTTTCCCTTAATGTCGTACATATAGAACTCTTGGCAGATGCCGTTACTATCTTATCCCATTCCTCTTCATTTAACACTTCCCCTAAATCTCTCTCCCATTGGTCCATGTATTTCAGTTTTTTGATCTACCTTTCCCTCTGAACCGATCACTTCTCTGTACAATTGCGATATGAGTCCACTAGTATCAGTCTCAACTAGACAGAGCTTTTCAAACATGGTTAGTGGGGGTCTAGGGGTAATTTTATTATAAAATGCTCGCAGTTGGAGGTATCTGAAAATCTCAGTGAGGGGAAGGTTCTTATCAGCACGAATTTATTCAAAGGGCTTAATGTATTTTCTCCCCTCTAGATCTCGAAGTCTATGTATGCCTAATTGTTTCCAAATTGTGAATTTCTTTCTGGTCAGGCCTGGAGCAAAATCGGGATTGCCCCATAACGGGGTCATGAACAAACTTCTGGATGAAAGAGAGCACCTAAATTTGTTGGCCTCCCAGATAGCCAGTGAATTAGCCATTGAGGCCAGCGGCTTTTTTATCAGCTTTAAAGCTGTTTTGGGTAACCAGATAAAGCTTTTCAACTCTGTTGGGGAGCAAGCTTCGCTCTCCAATGCTACCCATCTCTTCGAATCAGGGCTTGTGTGCCATTGGGAGATTTGGCATAATTGCGCCGCCTTATAATAGGATAACAAACAAGGTACCGCCAGCCCTCCCACCAATGTTGTTTTTTTTAGAATCATACCCTTTACTCTCGGTTTTTTCCCCTCCCATATGAATTTGGATATGGCAGACTGAAGTGAGAGTATGTCCGTCAGTCTAAGTGGCACCGGTAACGTCTGGAACAGATAGAGGATGCGTGGGAGGAGATTCATCTTTATGTTATGGATCCTACCGATCCAAGATATCTTAAAGGTCGCCCACTTCCTGATGTCTTCTTTTAGAGTGTGGATCAGTTTGGGGTAATTTGCTTGGTATATACCGTTGTAGTCTTTGGGAATGAGCACTCCTAAGTATTTCACTCCTTTTTTCTGCCAATTAAAATTAAAATTGATCTGTATCAATTTTTCTGTCTCTTTCGGGAGGCTTATATTCAGAGCTTCAGACTTGGATTGGTTGATCCTAAAGCCTGAGATGTCTTGGAATTTCCCCAAAAAGTTGCAGAGGTTCGGTAGAGAGGTGAGAGGCTTTGAGATCGTCAGCAACACATCATCTGCGTAGAGTGCTACTTTGTGTGTTTGTGTGCCGGTCTCAATTCCCCCCACATCGGGGTTATTTCTGATTTTGGCCGCCAAGGGCTCCATGCACAATGCAAATAAGAGGGGGGATAACGGGCATCCCTGTCGAGTACCACTTCTAATTTTGAAGAGGTCCGACGGAAATCCTTGGTGTATTACTTTAGCAGCCGGACCCCTATACAGTGACAGGATCGCATTAATCACATGGTCCCCGAACCCAAACTCTCCAAGCCCTCAGGTAAGGCCAGTCAATCCTGTCAAAGGCTTTTTTGGCATCCAGACTCAACACCATAACTGGAATTTTACGTGTATTGGCTATATCTATCAGATCAATAATCCGCCGTGTGTTATCTGCGGCTTGTCGACCCTTAATGAACCCGACTTGATCTGGGTGTATGAGTCTGGGCAGTATGTGACTTAATCTGTTGGCCAGTAATTTGGCGTAAATTTTTATATCGGTATTAATTAGTGAAATGGGCCTGTAGCTTGCACAATCTAATGGGTCTTTCCCAGGCTTATATATTACTGAGATGGACGCTTGGAGCATCTGTTCCGGGAACGCGGCACCTTCTAACACCGCATTAAACATTCTGAGGAGATGAGGCCCCAGGAGCTTAATGTATTTTTTATAATAAATGTTTGAGAAACCGTCTGGCCCAGGTGCTTTTAATGGTTTGAGATCCTGAATAACCTGGGTAAGTTCCTCTATCGTAAAACTAGCCCCTAATGTATCCCTCTCTGAACCAGTCAGTCTTGGTAGTTGTGAGCTCTTCAGGAAATCCTTCATAGCTCTTTTCGTTTTACCATTGTGTGCCACTTTTTCCCCGTTATAAAGATCTTCATAAAAGCTCCTGAATTCCTCCACATACGTTTTGGGTTAGCTGTTGTGGCTCCTGTTTTTAGCTTCAGCCCCCGTACGTTATAATTTGGGTGTCGTTTCTCAATTTATTAGCCAGCAAGGTATCTGGTGTGTTTGATTTTTCATAAAATAGCCTTTTGGACCAACTCAGTGTGTTGTCTGCCTGGGAGGTTAAGACTAGATTAAGCTCGATTCTAGTGTTATGAATTTCTTTGAGGAGAGCCGAGTTATGACCCTGCTTATGTTTGAGTAGTAGCTCCCTTAGTTTAGATTGCAAGGTGACAATTTTCTCGTTTCTCTCCCTTTTCCTTTTTGCCGCCAATTTAATTAGAGTCCCTCTTAGGGTTGCCTTGTGTGCTTCCCATAGAACTGAATGGGACTGAACACTCCCGGTATTAATTTGAAAGAATTGATCTATTTCCCTGCCAATTATTTGTTCTAACTCTGGAACCTTTAAGATTGCTTTATTAAGTTTCCAGTTTGCTCCAGGCTTGTCCAGGAAATTTTGAGTGCACCGTAGCTCTATGGGTGCATGATCCGACCATGAAATATCATGGATCCCTGAATGGGGGATCTTCGGGACCAGTCTGCTAGACACAAATAAGTAATCGATTCTGCTGTAGGTGGAGTGGGGGTGGGAGAAGAAAGGGTAGTCCCTTTCTAACGGGTGCATCTCCCTCCAGATGTCCACTAATTGACTCTCAGCCAGCCCTTCCTGTAAGGCTTCTATGTAGCTTCTCTTGGTGGGTTTGTAGGGGCCTGATCTGTCCATTTTCGGATTAACCGCTACATTAAAATCTCCCGCTAGTATTATATCTCCTCTAGCAACTGATTTTAGCGTATGAAAGAACTTATTCAAGAAAGAAGGATCCTTCTCACACAGGGCATATACCGTAGCTATCGTTATTGGCTGTGCATGTATGGAACCTACAATTAGGTGCATGTATGGAACCTACCTGCCATCTCCGTCTCTCTTGACTACCTCTTCTATAAAGGGGAGATTGTTATGGAGCAGGATTGCCACCCCTCTCTTCTTTTCATTCCTTGCTGAGGAAAGATAAAACTCGTAAAACTCTTATCCCAGAATTTGGGGGCGCTTTTAGTGCTGAAGTGCGTCTCCTGGAGTCGCACAATGTTTGCCTGCTTACGCTTGTAGTCCGCCATCGCCACTCTGCGTTTGCCCGGGCTGTTCAAACCCTTAGTATTGTGGGATACTATAGTCAACGACATTGATCATCCTCATGTGAGCTACTACATTCTATATCGCTACTGTAGAACTGTTGTACCCGGGGACTCCCCAGCCCATTAACCCAGACCGGGGTCAGCACCCGCACCACAGGGTGGGAGAGGGGGAGAAGGTAAGGAAAGAACAAAATAATTGAGGGGCCGAGGCTGACCATGGTCAGCAATGGTGCCTTTGCCCACGGGCCTACTCTATGCCACGGGAGGCCCAAAAGGGACCTCCCAAACCCCAACCGCCATCGGTGGTTGGGTGCCCGAGGGACTTGTCTGTGCATGGAGGTGAGACACCTCCGTGCACAACTCGAGATGCAGACAGCCGACCCAGGCGGTCCTTAAACCAGCACCCTCCATTAAATAATAATATAAAAATCTTTGCAATCAAACTAGATGTCGAACTAAACAAGTGTAGTTACAAAACTTAATCTATGTACAGCAGAATTAAACATTTCTTGGCAATCATCCCTGGACAGCTATTCACAGAAACCCTCGTGCTCGGTGCGAACTTCATTTCTGCGGCAGAGTTCAGTGCAGGCAGCCCTCGCCCACCTCTAAGGCCCACATCAATCGGGGTTTCAGCCCCTCTGGTTATGTAGACTACTGTGTTGGCCGGTCTTTTAGCTTCGTTCTAGCTAGACCCAGTCCACTGACTCTCTCTTCTCTCCAGATGAGATCTTGATTTGATATGTCTACCCCCCCTCTTCCCCCAGTCCCAGCTCCCCCTCTCCCCCCCACCCTCTACCAGCTTCTTTGACTTCATGACGGGGGCATATCTTCCTCGTAGGCTCTGTTCATTGTGCGCGAAGTCTGTGAGCCCGGGTCAGCTGAGGCCTGACTTGACCACCATCATGCTATACTCCCCTCTAGGCCGAGCAGTCGAGCATCCCCCGTCGGATCCCCCGAGGACCTCGACTGTAGGTGAGTGGAGAAAAAGGTTAAGCATCTTGCCCAGCACAGATATGTATGACCCCCTCAGTTCTTTCCCTCATGGCCATCTTCTTTATCCCCCTATCATAAACTGGGGTGTCCCCCCTCCTGTCCCTCCCACCTTACTGGAGGTATGCCTCCCTCTCTGCCTTTACCTGATCCCTCTCACATATCTTCCTCATCTAAGTATCCTCTCGGTCCCCCCTCACTCTCTCGCCCTCCTCCCTCTCCCCCCCGCTTTCCCCCCCTCTCTCCTTCGCTCCCCCCCAGTATCCTTCCTCCTCTCTCTCCCCCATCCCTTCAATCCCTCCCCTCTCCCCCCTCCCTCTTCCTCCCTCCACTCTCCCCCCTCCCTCTTCCTCCCTCCCTCCCCCTCCCTCCCCTTCCCTCCCCCTCCCTCCTTAAGTGTGGGCTACTTATGCCGTTTTTTTTTTTTTAATTTTATTGTTTTGGGGCGCCGCTGGTCTCCACTGCACCCCTCCGGCAGGCCTCTTGCTCCCGTCTGCGCCCCCTCCTTAGGAGCAGCGGGGATCCACCGGGTCATTTGCTCGCTTCCGCCACCAGGGGGCTCCCCCAGCGTTCTGATCCCTTCCTTCTTCCAAGCCGCCATGTCGCCTCACGCCACCAGGGGTCTCCCTCCTTCCACACTCCTGCTGCAGTCAAGATGGCCGTGCTGCAACTTCCCGCCACCAGGGGACCTCTTCCCTCGCCTTCTTCACCAGGTAGGGTTAAAATGGCCACGCCGCTCTCTTCCCGCCTCTAGAGGGGATCAGCTACCCACCATCTCAGCCATATGAAGTTCTGCGCCGGGGATGGCTCCTTTAAGTCCAGGCTTGGGGATGATTGACACCGGAGAAACACTTAAGCACTGTGTTTGCTCCTTGTCGGCTCCACACGCTGCCAAGACGCCTCCGGAGCTGGAACCTCTGCTGTAAGCTGCTGCTCGGGACCCAGGGAAGAGGCAGGTAGGCCAATTTTTTTCTGGAACTCAGCGCCCCCCTCCATTTGTTTCAAGGTGAATGCCACTCCATTTTTCATGACCAATAGTCCGAATGGGAACAGCCATCGATATCGGACCCCATTATCACGCAGGACTTTGGTGATGGCTGACAGGGCTCTCCTTTTGGCCAGGGTCTGCGGGGCAAGGTCCTGAAACACCTGTAGTTTCACTCCCTCAAACTCCAGGGCCTTAGTCGCTCTGGCTATCTGGCAAATGCTTTCTTTTATTTTAAAATAATGCAGCCTGATGATGATATCCCTCGGAGGGTCACCTTGCTGCGGTCTGGAGCGCAGTGCTCGGTGACACCTGTCGAATTGCAGCTCTGCTTCAGTCTTGTCTGGCAGCATATGCAGGAGCCAGTTTGCTGTGAATTCTTCTGGGTCTGTCACCGACTCCGGGACTCCCCACAGGCGGATGTTATTATGCCGGTACCGGTTTTCAGAATCCTCTGTCTTGACAGAAGCCTGTCCTGTATGTCTGCAATCATTTTGTATAGTTGGGCTGTGGATTTCTCATTTTTTTGTAGTGATCTAGCGTGTGAGCCCACTTTATTTTCTAGTGTGTTTGTTCTTTCCCATAAGCTGTCAATGTCCTTCCTGAGTTCCCATACAGGTAGTTCTTTCTGAAAGAAGGTCTTCATCTCCGAGCAGAACGCTTTCATATCTTTCCGTGTGACCCAGTCTTGGTCTGGGACCTCCGCTCTACTCGCGGGTCTGCTCGTGGACCGTTCGCTCTCTGAGTCGGAGCCCGCCATTTGCCTGCTGTCTTCCCCGCCACTCACTTGCGATGGCTCCCCTTTCTGAAAGTAATCTGTCACCACTGAGGTTCTCTTCCGAGATACCGCTCTCTTTGGCATCCTCAGTAGCTCCGGTGACTGAATTTCAGCTTTTCGCTGCGGTTCACTGTTTTTTTTATTGTTTATTTATTTATTATTGTGCCGGTAGGGACGGAGCCTCTCACTTAGGCGTCCATACACCTAGCCGCGACGCATGCGCCTCCCCAGGTACTCTGTTTTAACCCCTCCATTACCTTAGCAGCTAGCACAGTGTTGAAGCAGGGGGTCTCCGGGTCAGAACTGCACTAATTTGAGCCGGGGACACCCTACTGCCTGAGTCCCAGGCCCTGGTATGGAGTGCCGATATCTCTCAGCATTGTTTAAATGTATCGGTCACATGAAACGGGAGAATTTAAACATGGTGGAGATACAGGTTCAGACCCCTTGCTTCAATAATATGTTATTAAATTAAAATAAAAGCCACACAATTGTCTGCTAGAGGTGTGCAGAGTGTGGGATTGATTCTATCTACTCTCACTGCACATCTCTTTCACTATGATGTAGCCCGGTAGTATTCACACAGCAGGAGTCTAATTCAGAAGGAATTCCCCCCTTCCAAGCATTGTGCCGTGAATGCTCAACTTTTGGTCCGTGGTTCACAAGTACGTTTTGTGGCTGGTGATAGATACAAGGTGCTACAACTGTACATTATGTGTATGCATCTTCTATGGAACGCATATGTTTGTCTTTTAGTTATAAGCGCATGCGTAGCCTACGGAACGCACATGCAGGTCTTTTAATGTAGGTGAATGCGTAGTCTATGGAACGCATATGTTTGTCATTTGGGAATGACAGTTCTACAGTACTTGTGTAAATTTATATTTACCTTGATTATACACTTTGAAAATTGGGTGGCAAGTGACCCATTGTTGATGCAATTGGTGTGCTGTACATAGATGTTTGAGGTGATCAGGTAGTTGGGATGTAGGTTTATCTCATTTTCAGAATTGGTTGGTCTGTACTGGTAATGGTATCGGGGCAGTTACTCAGGGGGAGACAGGTCCCCAGGGTGGATCAGGTACTCGGTGGAGGCAGGTATTGGACATTTTCGAAGCTGGTTTCTCCATACTGGTAATGGTATTGGTATTGGCACTCAGGTTGGAGTAGGTACTCAGTTGGAGGCAGATTGAGGGGATCAGTTTGGGAAGGTCTATTATTAAAGTGTGAAACTGCAAAGGTAGAGATGTACAAGGACATTTTATCTTCTCTTCAGACACTTGATTTACTGGACTGCAGCATTCAGAGTATCAAACGGAAAGATATTCAGTGCGCCACTTGCTGGGCATACACTGAACTGCAATAATACAAACAATAATTCAATCTGTCCACAAACAAGCTCTTTGCGGCTAACTGTGGCGATGTGCATGGTGAGGCCGCGGATGACGTGCACACTTTTACATGCTGTTGAACATAAATCATGCTTTATCTGTATGTCTAAATATAAATTGGTAATGTTAAGGCCCACATTTATAAAATGTCAATACTGTAGTTATAATGTGTACTTTTTAGTTAATTCACTTTTTTATGTTTTTATTATCAGGCTTCATGCTTATACAGGAGTCATATACGGGTACATCTTCACACATACAATACACAGTTAGAAGTAATTTGTAGTGAACACTATAAAGTATACTTATGGGGCTCATTCACTAAACTTCGATACGTGGCTTATCGCATGATATTGCCTGTTTTGCTGTTCACTAAGTTTGGATGACATGGCAATAACGCGTTATAACAGTTTTTAGTACAACACTCTGGCAAAATAAAAGTCATACAATAAGAAAAAAATTGCCCCAAATCACTTTTTAGGCCAGAAACTGCTATTCACTTAGCAAGGAGAAAAGAATGTCCTACTATAAAAACTTTCAATATTTTGGTCCCAGCAAAAGGCTGGTGCTAAAGATTGCAAGATGGAGAAAAGCATTTTCTTTAACTTTTACTGCACAGGATTGGTACCCGAGGCTGACAGGGACCCTCTGGAGACCCGTGGGGATTCCCACTAACCCCCGAGGACCCATAGGCCCCCCTGAAGATCCGGGGGCCCCTGTGGGTCTGGGGTGTCCCTCTGGCCTTTGGTATCAATCCTGTGCAATAAAAATAAAATTGCAGAGAGTTTCATTACCTTAGCGGCTAACTGCTAATGTAATGAAATGGTTAAATAGCAGGCACTGAATAGTTGTTGGTACAGGGGGTGGGTGAAGCTTGTAGTTGCCCCAGGGTGGGTCTTTAGGCCTTGCGGAAGGTGACAGTAGAAGTTAACCCCTTCATTACCTTAGCGGTTACCCTCCTGCAAGGCATAAACCCCTCCCTAGTGTAACTGCCACACTCTTCCTGTATCAACATCAGGAATGGGTAAAAGTGCTAATAATTTTCCCCATTAAATTTTTTTTACAGTGCAATACAGTACATAAATACATCCCCCCCTCCTCCTGCCCCAACACATACAGTACAGTACAGTAATGGGCAAAATTACTATTATCCAGATATGGATAATAGTGCATTTGCCCATTAAAAATAAAACTAGCCAGTATAAAGTAAATACTCCTGCTAAGATGAAGGCCGTCCTAGTCTTCCTCCCTGTCCTCCCCATCCTACCCGTCTTCCATGGGCAGGAACATTACAATAAAAAAACAAACTAATGGCCACTAATCACCTAAGAGTCAGGGTCGCCTAGACCTCCTGCCTTGCCATAGCTTCTTTGTCCACTGGGTGTGCTGATGCCTTCTGTTGGCTCTGGGTTCCTCTGTCTGTCTTCTTGTTGCTCCTCTCTCTGTCTTATAGTTCGGTTTCCTGTCTGTTTCCTTTGCCTTTGCTTGAAGTCAGACTCCTAATACACATGCCTCTGATTCCTGATCTGTTTCTGTACCTGTACCTGTATTATAGAAGTCTGTTCACAGTAAAAGCCCTTGCTGGTAATCTGGCTTGTCCCTGTTTGTTCCTGTTCTCAGTCCCTGCCCCCAGACCTGTCCTTGCTCCCCTGTCCTGTTCCAGTCTCCTCGTTGCCAACCTCTGGTTGTTACCTGACTTCCGCCTGCCTCGGACCTCTGCTTGTTTCCTGACTTCGCTACCTGCCGCCTGTCTCGGACCTCTGCTTGTACCTGACTTCACTACCTGCCGCCTGCCTCGGACCCCTGCTTGTGACCCCTACTACGCTCGTGCTGTTCCGGCCACGGAGATCCTACCCGCCACAGGAGTCTCCCATGACAAAAAGCAAAGGCCACTTCTGGACCTCGCTGGAACAGATTCTTCTTCTGCCTGCACCCTTTCCTGCCTGCTGCATCAGACCACATCCGCATGGTTGAAGATAAGTACTTTCGTTTCTTTTTTAGAAATCCCAGTTGGGAAGGTTTTTTTGCTGCTAAGTGTTCTGCAAGAATTATTGCGTTCATAACGAAAAAAACATTTTTGCTGAGACTAGAACTGTTGCTGCAGTGAGTAGTGCACCTTTCTTTAAGATTTTTCTTTTGTGCAGTGCCTGGGTTAACCCTTGCAGTACCTGTTGCCACCTTTTAGACTCTGACTTTTCATTCCCTGGACAAGGCTTGTCTCTGCATCCCTGGTTGGACCACTGCTGTTCACAGGGTTCCCATTTCAAAAGACAAGAGTGCTTCCATTATTTTGTTACTGCATACTGTGATTTTTCCTGCAATCTGTAGTTATTCCTATGATTGGTTCTAAGGTTTCAGGTTTACCTGCAAGTTCCCCTAAAGTTTGTTTCTCTGCAACATATGATATCCCTACGCCTGATATCAAAGATTTCAGATTTAACTGCAGGGTTCTCTGTCTGATATCCCTACGCCTGATATCTAAAGTTTCAGATTTAACTGCAAGGTTCTGTATGATATTCCTATGTCTGATGTCAAAAGTTTCAGATCTAACTGCAAGTTTTCTCTGTATTAGTTTCCTTCTGTCTATGATATTTCTATGCCTGATATCTAAAGTTTCAGATTTAACTGCATGTTTCTCTGTATGATATCCCTACGACTGATATCAAAAGTTTCAGATTTAACTGCAAGGTTCTGTCTGATATTCCTATGTCTGATGTCAAAAGTTTCAGATCTAACTGCAAGTTTTCTCTGTAGTAGTTTCCTGCTGTCTATGATATTTCTATGCCTGATTTCTAAAGTTTCAGATTTAAACTGCAGGTTTTCTCTGTCTGTATGATATCCCTACGCCTGTGTCTAATATTTCTGTTGTTCATTCTAATGCTTCTGCTTTAAAAACACATTTCCTCTTTACTGGTTTCTTGGGAAGTGTGGTTTCCCCATGTCTGAAATTATGGTTCGCACTCAAACAGTCTTGAGCAGTAAATGTGAACACTGTACCACTGATTCTTCAGAACTTCTCAAAGCAAGGAAGAAGAAGAAAAAGAAGGGAGGTATTACTGTGGAAGTTGAAACTAAGGATGAACCTTTAACCCCAGAGACTGCATTTGATGAAAGAGATATGCTGCAGCTTAAGGCAACTCACAGACGTATCCCAAGAATAGTGGAAGAAAATAAAGATGCCCTAACTCAGACGCTTCAAGCTGCACAGAAAGCGATTGATTGTCTTTATGGACGTTTAGATAAGGAGCAAGAAGCCAAGGCTGCACCACAGAGCTGTCTATCCTCAGCAATTGCTAAGTGTGTTCTCCAGGAAAAAGAAAAGCACCAGTTGGAGAGTGACCTGGATGTTATGTCAGGTGAGCTGGAGAAGGCATATGCTGATGCTGCTGAGAATCGGCGCCTCGCTTCTAAAAGTAACGAATTCCTGGAAATCTCTATGAAGGAAATTGACAGGCTTAATACAAAGCTTAAAGTCTCCCAGGAGGAGATTTGCTACTTCAAAAAAGAGATGGAAGTCGTTCGGGAGGAGAGATGCTACTTGAAAACAGAGATATGTTCTATAAGACATGCCTCCGAAGAGTTACATAGTAGGTTTGAAACTATAAACCAAATGAGTAAGAACTTCTCTGTCCAAGCCAGTGAAGGAGATAAAAGACTCCATGAATCAGAAGAGGAGAAGAGACTATTGATAGAAGAAAGTCAAGGATGCAATTAGCGCTGGAAAAAGCAGAGGGTGACTGGGAAAAAGAAAAATATCTGTTGGAGAATGACAGGGTGATCTGGTCAAGTGTGCTGGAGAAGGCCTACGCTGATTCTGCCCAGTACCAGACTTTCATGGCTCAAGTTGACGCAGCACTGGAAGCATCTCAGAAAGAGGTTCACAGGCTTACTACAGAGCTGGAAGCCACTAAGGAGAAGAGTTGCCACTTCAACACAGAACTATGTTCATTGAGAGAAATCTTCGAAGGGTTAAATATCAGTTTTGAAACTGTAACCCAAGAGTGCAAGAATCTCTATGTCCAAGTCAGTGAAGGAGATAAGAAACTCCATTAATTAGGAGAGGAGAAGAAACAGTTGGCCCAGGAACAGTTAGACGTGCAGACAGCACTGCAGAATGCAAAGAGAGTGCTGCAAGAAGAACGTGTCTCCCTTGAGCGGCGCACACAAGCAGAAAATATGCTGCAGAGTCAGCTGCGAGAACTGCGTACACATCTGCAGGACACCAAGGAGAAATGGGTGAATGCTGAAGAAAAGCAGCGAGTTCTGCAGGAAGAAAGTTTCCAGACTGCCTAGAAAATAAAGATGCTGCAAGATTATTTGAGTACCCAGTGTGTCCCCAAAGAACAGCATGAGGAGCTGAAGGCCACACTGAGCATAACCAGAGCCTCGCTGGAGGAAGAGCTAAAGCTAGCAGCTGAACACACATCTCAGCAACTCACAGCGCTGCAGGCGCAGATGACTGAGCTCAAGACACAGCTTGCCAAAAAGGAGAGAGATAAGGTGTCCGTCTGTCAAGTGGCTGGCCTGACACAGCGCTATGAGGTCAAAATGGCTGATGCCTGCAAATTATTGGACCACACAGCCCGTGATAAGGTCCGGCTGCAGCTGGAGCTGTACAATGCCCGGGAGGAGTAGCGGCAGCTGCAGATCAGAAAGAAGAAGATGCAACATCTCTAAGCTTTACTCTGAGTCAGCTGGGAGATATGGAGTCACGACTCAACTCCAAAAAAGCTGAACTGACAACTGCTTTGAGTGGGAAAAGAAGTGCAGAAGGACAGCTTCAAGAGCTGAAAACTCGAATAGCTGGTTTTTCATTGGGTGATGCCACGAAACGGCAGTCGCAAGAGGAGACCATGGAGAGCGAACTCTGTGTCCCCAATGACTCATGTGGAAAGGCTGCAGCCATCCTTGATGCCCACATTCCTGATGTCTCTGCCCCTGCTTTTGGGTTGAACGCACCCATTCGGAGGTTCCTTGCAGCAACCAATGTACCTTTGGAGTACCCTCTGCCTGCTGACAAACCACCAGAGGTGGGTCACCCGGAGTCCACTTTTCATCAAGGCCTCTGGGAAGAGCCTGGAGGATCGTCCGGAGAACGCTCTCGAGAGGGGGGAGTAATGTCAGGGTCGCCTAGACCTCCTGCCTTGCCATAGCTTCTTTGTCCACTGGGTGTGCTGCTGCCTTCTGTTGGCTCTGGGTTCCTGTCTGTCTGTCTTCTTGTTGCTCCTCTCCCTGTCTTATAGTTCGGTTTCCTGTCTGTTTCCTTTGCCTTTGCTTGAAGTCAGACTCCTAATACACATGCCTCTGATTCCTGATCTGTTTCTGTACCTGTACCTGTACCTGTATTATAGAAGTCTGTTCACAGTAAAAGCCCTTGCTGGTAATCTGGCTTGTCCCTGTTTGTTCCTGTTCTCAGTCCCTGCCCCCAGACCTGTCCTTGCTCCCCTGTCCTGTTCCAGTCTCCTCGTTGCCAACCTCTGGTTGTTACCTGACTTCACTACCTGCCGCCTGCCTCGGACCTCTGCTTGTTTCCTGACTTCGCTACCTGCCGCCTGCCTCGGACTTCTGCTTGTACCTGACTTCGCTACCTGCCGCCTGCCTCGGACCCCTGCTTGTGACCCCTACTATGCTCGTGCTGTTCCGGCCACCGAGATCCTACCCATCACAGGAGTCTCCCGTGACACTAAGCAGTTAGTAACCACTATAGTAATTATATTTAGCGCTATGTACATTTATGGCACTATATAAATAAAGACATACAATACAATACAATACAATTAAGGGGGTAACCCCCCTGCCCAGCTACCAACATGGGAGGCCTAACCACCCTCCCTGCAGCAACTACCCTCACCATCCACCCCCCATACCCACTGATTTGCACAGTGATTGTCACGGTAGTTCTGCCTGCAGACCAAACCCGTCCCTTTACTGAGATGGGACGTTTAGTAACACGCACCCGCAGCAGAGGAAGTGTATCCGGAGTGTGGTAGTTTGTGTAGAGAATATGGAATTACCCAGTATACCGAGGCTGCTAACAGGTAGTGCACACACTTTATGGCAACTTGATTGAAGAGAGACCCAGCAATGATTAATGAAACAATAAGCCTCCGGTATTGAAAACAGGGAGTTGGGTAATAGTAAGCCGGATAGAGGTACAGGGGGACACCTCCCTAAGGGGCGCCCCCAAGTAAATCACAGCCCGGCACTAACCGCCTCAATAATCTCCCTGAAATACCGCGTGGAGGTTAGGAGTACTCACGAAAAAGCCGTCCCTGTTGGTGCAGGGAATTCTGCAGCGGCTTCCTCCTCTGGTGTAGCTGGCGTCAGCGTGCTCCGCCGGAAATGATGACACAGGAAGAAGGGGGTAAGAGAGTCTCTTTGAAAAAGTCCATAGCCTGGACGAAACATGTTAGAGTGGTTGCCTGATGTTTGCTGCTAGCGATCAATAAAGTTTTTTTAGACATCCATGCGTTGGCTGCTGAAGTTGCTGTGAACCACGGACCATCTTACCCCCTTCTTCCTGGTAGTTTGTGTAGACAGGCCAGGAGACTAAGTAAGGGTATCAGAGTTACCTGCCGGATCCGGAGATAGAAGGCTCGTAGTAGGTGCTGAAGCCAAGGGTCGAGGAAGAGAGAGGTCCGGGTGGTCGAAGGTCAAGCCGAGATCGAAGGACGAGAGAAGCAGCGTAGTGATGAGGAAGCTGGGGTCGAGAGCCAGGAGAGCAGTTGTAAGCCAAGACAGGTCAAAACCTGAGAAGCACAATAACAAGCAAGAGATATCCACACCAGGTAAACAGAAGCTATGCAAAGCAATGATTCCAGGGAAGGATTTGGGTAATAAAGGTGGGAGAGCCAATCAGAGAGGTTGGCGGAGCAAAAGGTGTGCCGTGGAGCGTAAGCTGATAGGTGCGCGCTGTGATGTGTCCTGAAGCGGTATCAGCTGTGAAGAGGGGGGCATGACTACGGCTGGAGCGAGTGCTGGGGGTGTGACGGAGCTGCCAATGCAGTGAATAAATTATAGCCTGGAGCACGCATGGTGTAAGACCATCCCGCGCATGTCCCGGCCAACATGGCGGCCGCGTGTGTCAGCGTCGGCTGACACGGAGCCTGCCTGCAGAAGGGATACCGCTGGGAGGAGGAAGGGGGAGCAGAAGCAGTCCCAGGCAGAGGTAAGGAGGGGTTGTGAGAGCCTTGCTTCCTTAAAGTGATACACCATGCCCATATATATATGGGCAAGGTTTAAAAAAACTATCAACAAAAATTCAAAACAAGTAAACAAAACCAACTCCAAATCCAAAACAATGAAATAAAACCAACTACAAATCCAAAACAATTAAATACAACAAACTACAAATCCAAAACTATTAAATAAAACAAACCTCAAATCCAAAACATTTAAATAAATACAACCACAAATCCAAAACATAACAATTAAATAAAAACAAGAATTCGCTAAAAAAAACCATGTTTGTCACTGTGCATATCTATACCCTTAACGGGGCATAGATAAGCACATTGGCAGTCAATGGGTAACCTAAAAAAAAATATACAAATATCAAAAATACAAAATAGCATACAATCAGTATTTTCCTTACCTTGTATGTCTTCACCCTCCGATTCCTACTGCAGCAGGAACCTCTCCTCCTCAACTTCTGGTAAATTATTTTCTTCTTTCTTCTGTACTCTGTTCTTTGCTTGTAATCCAATCCAATGTGGGGGTGTTGTCCATCGGCTTCTTAAGCACAAATGAGACAGAACTGGCCTTACAGTATATAAGGCCTGTGACAGCACATTTGAGTGTCAGATTGTACACTCCCAAATCGATTGGCTTGTTTACCATGTGACATATTCTTTATTTTGAAAGGATGTGACATCATCAAAAGGGAGGGAAGCCAATCAGGAAGGTATGCTTCCCTCCCTTTAAGATGATGTCACCAAAATGGCTGAAATAACTTGTTACACCAGCCAATCGGATTGGTAGATATACCATGTGAGGTATCACATGGTACACACCCTTATCTGATTCGTTGTAGTAAACCATGTGACAGCTTCTATTTTTTTAGGCTACCCACCCACCCTGGGCCAAGTACCCTCTTCAATCACCCCCTTTTCCCCCAATAAACCAGCTTCTTTGCCTTAACCCCTTCATTGCCTTAGCAGCTTGCCACTACGGTAATGATTTTTTAAAAAAAATACTATTATGCGGGAGCAGGGGGTCTCCTGACCTGAACTCCATTGATTTTCAGCCTCGGGACCCCTGCTTCCCGAGTTACAGGCCCCCTTATGACGCTAAAGCTTAAAACATGACAGGGATACCGACACCCCAAACTGGGCCTGTATCTCAGGAAGCATGGGGTCCCCGAGGCTGAAATCAGTGCGGTTCAGGTCAGGAGACCCCCTGCTCCTGTACATTAGTATTAAAAATAGTATTTAAATTGCACGATTGCCTGTAAGAGCTGTGCATGGAGACGCAGCGTCTCTGTGCAGCTCTTCCAGGCTGCAGTTTAACAAACACTCAGGGGCCTACTCTAGTAGCCACTTATTGAGGCTTTTGAGCAGTTATTTGTCAAAAATAGCTATTCAGAAAGCCTCGATAAGTGCGCGGCGAAAGCATTTTATCGCCATTTTGCCTCTCACCCAAACACGTCACGAGGTGTGCAGTGCTAAGCATCAAATCACAAGTTTTTGAAAATCGTTCATTTCTAGTAGCCTCAATTACTGTATGTTATAGAGGCTTTAGAATGGCGATTTTATTCCAAATTCATCTCGCCAGAAAAAGTTGGAGTGAAGCTGGTGAGAAGGCTGCGAGAGAGGGACTTTAAAAAAAAAAAAGCATTTTTCCTGCATCGGATTGATGTCTACGGAGCTTATACACATTCGTATCAGCACCGGAGCTGTACCATCTGACCATAAAATGTGACTTCACTGGCCCTACAGTATGTAAGGCCTGTTCCATCTCATTTTAGCTCAAGAAAACGACGAGGTTTCTGTTGCTTGTTTTACCATGGGTAATGGATTACAACTAAAGAAGAAAAAAGACACAAGTTAAATCCTTGAAGGGAAAATATTCAATGTAAAAGAAAAAACAATGACTAGCTAATGTATACCATAAATTCAAAAATAAATAAAAATTTAACAATTGTAAAAATCATTTTAAACAGAGCAACAATTTTCTTACTACAATATAAAATATTCAGTTTGGAAAACATTTTCCATAAGAAACACTTTTTGCAATTGAGATTGTCGTGCATAAAGAAATTGTTAAATTTGGAGTAAGTTTCAAACATTAATTAGCCAATGCCGGACTGATTTGAAGAGTGATATCCTCCTTCTTTAAAGGTTCAGCTATGCTAAACGCTTGTGGTCCTGGAAGAAAAATTGTTCTTTTTTTTTCATTGAGAAATTTGAAGGTAATGATTTTGTCACGGGGGCTTGTAGGTTTTGCCATCTTTTGGCCCCTGACTCAATTTGTGATACATGTGTACTGTAGTAGCAATTCTTCCGGGCCAAACTTGTATTGGAAATTGAAATAAATTAAGATTATAGTTCAATTATAGTGGACAAAGAGTGTACGACCATAAAGTAGGCAGCAGATTTAATATGTGATTTCAGAACACCAGGAAAGATCTCTGTTGTCTAAGATGCCTTTTCAGACAGCTTACACCAGGAGTGCGCAAACTTTATGCGCTTCGCCCCCCTGCCTGCTCTTGCCCAGTGTCGCAACCCCCCTTCCTTACCTTTAATCCGGCATCAAATGATGCCATGGGGTCATGTGACTCCCATGACCCCTTGGTGTACTTTGACGTCATGTTGCAATGGCGACGGACGTCAAATAATGCTGTGGGGTCATGTGACATGCATCATTTTCCATGGTGATGCACGTTGCCATGTGACACGTCGCCCAAAGCCGGCTGAATTTAGGTAAGTGAGTAACAAAGGCCTCGCACTGAAGACTGCGCTCCCCCCTAAAAATCTCGTGCTCCCTAGATTGCACAACCCTGGCTTGCACCATGCATCATAAGTAAGTAATATAAGTAAGTAAGTAAGTAAGTAATATACAGTCCTCTTGTTGTTCAATCAAGAGTATGACAGTGGATGATAAATGGTTGTGTAAGGAGCTGTACTGATAAGCAGCCATATTGGTAGGCACACCTCCCAGACGCTCATTAACTTTAATGGTTCTAATGCTCCTATTCCAGCTATTGTTAAATATTGTTTTTAAATAATTGAGGAGGTAACGTGCCAAAAAAACACCAGTTTGCTTTGGTGTAATATTCATCAGTCAAAAATTCTTCAGTTTGTTATGTAGCCATGTGTAATGCGACATACACAACCTATGGGCCGTGGAGTCGTTCGTGCCTGGGCACGCCGCGGAGGCGGGAGGAGAGGCAGCCAAGCTGACGGATGGAGCCTCGCCAAGAGTGAAGCAGGAGAAGGCCAATCCCGGAGAATGGAGATAGCTGCTTATGGTGGCACCTGGAAAAAGTGAAGCTGGGGCATGTAACCGCAGCGAGTACCCGGAACCTCGCTGTCGGTCCCCTGCAGAGGTACCCTTACTGGCATCGGAGTCTGCCTTGTCAGACGATGAGCAAGGAAGTCCTACATCGGTGGTGATGCACCTACCAGCGGGCCACTACAGCGGTGCTGAAAAAGACAAAGCACTTACCGGTGACCTGGCGGAGCTGAGCCTCGAAATCCCGCAACAACCTGCGCTGGTGCGGCCAGAGCAGCGGAAGAGTCACACGGCCGTGGCGATTCCCAGCGTGAAAGGAGAAGAGGACCCCATCGCAAGCCAGCGGAATGGTGAGATACCATCTTACCTCCCACAGGCTCCGATGGAGGCGGCAGAGACGAAAGGCCCTGCAAAGGCCCAAGCGGAGCCGAGGAGCGAACCATCGTATCCAGCTCCGGATGTTGAAATGGAGGAAGAGGTTCCGGTGGGGGACCCCACCCAAGATGGCGCCTCGTCCCGCGAGATCGATAACGTCACTTTCGGAGGCTGCAGCGGAGCCGATCGGAAGCAGCCGTCGCCGCCGATGATTAGCACGCGCCTGTCCAAAGAGGATATGGACAGATATTGGGAGGCTGTGAAGAGCAGAGGCAATAGGAAGACGGGTGAGCCTGATCTGCCCAATGTTGCTGTGGGCTGCGGTATCGCCCAATTGCGGATCATCATACTGCAGCGTAAGAACACTTCCCCCTTCCCTCTGCCCAAGGCCACAGCCCAAACCCCTGCCCCTGTCATGTCTTCCTCTGGGTCCCAATCTAGCCAAGGGTGGTCTGGGGAGTCCCGGGATATGTCTGAGGAAAGGACTGGGTCAGCTATGGACTGGGGTGAATGCTTTACTTCTGATGAGGGTTCAGGGAAGGAAATGGTTCCTGCTTGGACATCCCCGCGGATGAATCCTACTGATTGTGATACTACTGTGAGGGGAAGGTCTAAATGTTATGGGTCGGCCTCTAGATCCACTGGTACATCGGGTGTCTCTTCTGGGGGAGAGACAGAGGAGAGTGAGACAGCGATGGCAGTAAGAGAGCATGCTGTGGAGCAGGGCACCAAGTGGTGCGCTCCCATGTTTGAGGGGTATGAAGCTTGGTTAGATCGCACCCGCTTCATATTAATAAGAGGAGAGGTGGTTGACCACTGGTGGGATGTGGGTGAATACTTAGAGGAGGAACTCCAGGAAGAGTTAGTTAGACAGTGGTACGAAATACAGAAGGGCCTAGTCAGTCCAAGGGGATCCTCTATACTGCAATAAGAAATTGATCAGGATCAGCAGGGCTGAGAGGGCCATAGTTGCACGCTACAAACGGTCCAATGGTTTAGAATACCCCTATGTACCAGAACCTCTTATGCAGGAAATAGAGGACAATAGGGATGCTTGGTTAAGGGAGTCTGTGGAGGACTACATCAAGTCTAAGTCTGATCATATTGAGCATAGGACTGAGGATAGAATTTGTTATCTCAGGAGAATCTGGAGTATTGGGCGCAACATCTATATGCATAAGATGGAGTACCGGCCAGAGAATGGGCAGCCTAGATGCTATAGTATATCCGTACAAGATGCTAATGGGAGGGAGGTAAAGAAACCTGATCCCAGGCATTACTATTAAGGCTTAGATTCTCCCAAGGAGTAGTTCATAAGGTATGCTGGATGCCATATCGTCTCATATGATTATGTCAGTGTGGGAAGATACAGTAGAAAAAACAAATAGGTAGCGCTATATCCCACAGTGAGCTGGCAGCCGGTGATATAACCCTGACCCCTAGTCAGGCTATAGAAGTGGAAAAGAAGTTATATCAGTGGCGCTCAACACTGTAATGATCAAAGCAATTCTAATAGATATTATAAAATATATATTATAAAATATACAACCAGAGCCACGGAAATCGCCCATCCGATTGGATGCTCCACGTGGTAAGGGTAAACATGTAAATATACAAAGAAATCAAATCATAGCATAATACTGTAAAACATACACATACATAAACAAACAACACTTAACAAACGCTGAGAACAACAGGTAACTACTCACAATGGCATTTAATATGGCATATCATTAATATCTTAAAATACACTTATTACACATAAAATAGTACATAAAAACATATATTAGGTTCAGGCAAGATTCTCCAACTCGGGTGGGGGTACCTGCTTACCGAAAACAGGATGTAATCAGGCAATGGATAATTCAAAGAGTATCCCCTCTTATGGATAGCTGCTGCTGCTGCTGCTGCTGTTGTTAACACCTGGGCTCAGACGAGGAGTCTATTATTGGCAGGGACAGGTTTTTCCAGCTAGCTGCGTCTGCCTCAGTCCTCTCCCAGCACTGCAGAAGCTCCAGGACCACACACAGAGATACTTCCTGGTCTGCCCGCACCACGTGCACCAAACACAGCAATGCTGAAATGTTGGATATTCCTACGCCAGCATGTGCTTTCCCACAGCTCACAGCTCACAGCTCCCAGCTTCGGAAGGGTACAGCACTCACACCCGAGTAGTGGGGACCTCACAGAACCACCCTACGCGTTTCGAAAGTCTTGCTTTCTTCCTCAGGGGTTAAAAGTAATGAAAAGTAGTCCCTGTAAGTCCCGAAATATATAGTCCCGGTTTAAAGAGACAGTGCATCCTTGTGATCTTGATCATGCGCAGATGAAAGGACTGGGACACTCAGCGTGTGGACACTCATGGACATGACATACAACAGAGAAAAAACATATATAAAGGAAATAAAAGAATATAACAATTAGTGCAATACATAAAATACAGATGTGTATCTGATACCTATATATCCTCATGGATAGGAAAATAAATTTAATAGTATACATATGAATAAAACAAAATGCTTAACAAAAAATATGATTAACAAAAAATATATAAAAAATATATAAATAAAAAAAAAAAAAAAAAAAAAAAAGATTATTAACCCTATTATTCGTATCTCAAATTGCTAAGACCTGGCCAAGCCAGGGATATGTAGAAGAATGCTGAGCAGAACTTGACCTTCTAGGGGATAGTATATACCACAAATATGATCCCTAAAGTGAACTAATACTGTGTATATATCTATACTTTGAAGTTTATAAGTGAGTGTATATTGAAAATAGGAATAATAAATAATTGAAAGTGAAAGTTATTAGTGATGGTGAAAATGTACCTTTCTGATGGAAATAAGAGTGATACGTATTGGAAGTGGAAATTAATAGTGTTAAAGGAAATATAACCATCTAAGAATGGTGTTGGGTGAAAATAAGTAATTAAAATATGTTGTATAGTATAAATATTATAATATAATAATAATAGAAAGGTGATGGTGATTACTACCTACTTATTGAACCATCCTCATCATGAATGCCCGGACCTTAATATAAAATGGAATGAACCACAGGTTACAGTACATTGCAGCGATTACATTGTCAGCCCAGGAGACTGGTTATCTCATCTGTCAAGAAGGAACGGCTTCAGGTCAAATTCTATATTGAGTCCAGACGGTGCTAAAGTTTGTAGTTCGTAAATCCAAAAGGATTCTCTCTTACCTAACATGCTTGTCTTATCCCCTCCATGCCAGTTAGGTATAACAGCCTCTATGGCTACACATATTAGACCTTTAGGATCTTTACCGTGCACATGAAGGAAATGGCTCGACACACTATGGGACTCTAGACCTTTTTTGATATTGTAGATATGTTCATAGAACCGTCGTTTGATAGGTCTGGTGGTCATACCCACATACTGCAGACCACAGGGACATTCAAGGAGGTAAATAATATTAGTGCTATTACATGTGATGTGCTGTTGGATAGTATACTTCTTCCGTGTTTTTGTTGAAGTAAAGCATAATTGTTTGGAGCTGAATTTACATGCTGTGCATGTATTACATGTGTAGTAACCCTTAATGGCATTTTTGTTTTTGATTTTATTTTGCTGACCATTGGATTTAAGTGGACAGCTTGGGGCCAACCTTTGGCCTATGTTGGCTGCCTTTGTGAATATGATTTTTGGTTTTGAAGGCAGTATTTGTGCCAAATCTGTATCTTTTCTCAAGATTGGCCAATATTTCCGAATGGTTTTCTTTATCCCAGGTGCCATCTGATTGAATTGAGTAATGAATGGTATTTGCATTTGTGTATTGGATGGTTTAGGTTTATACTCTAAAAGTGTTGATCTTTCCAAAACCTCAACCTCTGATATAATATTGTCAAGGTGATTAGGTGAATATTTCCTGTCAATGAATCTGTTCCTAAGATCCTGTGCCTGATTTTGGAATGCGTCTAAAGTGGAGCTATTTCGTTTTAGTCTGATGAATTGTCCTTTAGGAATGTTATCGATCCATGCAGGGTTGTGATGGCTATCGGCATGTAGATAATTGTTCGCTTGAACCTTCTTAAAGTGAGTTTTGGTATGTAAAGTGTTGTTAGAGATATATATAACTAAATCCAAAAATTCTATAGAAACATTACTTGAAACAAACGAAAATTTTAAATTATACGAATTGTTGTTCATGTATTCTTGGAATAGGTGTAATTGCTGTAGTGACCCTGACCAAATAAAAATAATATCATCGATGTAGCGCCGCCATAGTACCAGGTCTGCTCCGTAAGGGCAGCCAGACCAGATGGATTCGTTCTCCCAGCTGCCCATAAATAAATTAGCATAACTAGGAGCAAACCTGGTACCCATGGCGGTGCCACATACCTGTAAATAATATAAATTATTAAAATTAAAATAATTGTGTGAAAGTATAAATTGAATGCCAGAAATAAGAAATGTTTTAAGTGATGGTGTCATAGAAGGATCATTATCCAAAAAATGGCCGACAGCCTCACAACCCTGGACATGGTCGATAACAGTATATAGTGATGTGACATCAGCTGTAACTAAATAATAATGTGGCTTCCATTGAATGTCCTTTAGGGTCTGCAGCATGTGGGTGGTATCCCTAAGGAATGAGGGAAGTTTAACAACGTACGGTTGCAAATGATGATCTATGAACTGTGATAGATGTGATGTGAGGGACCGGATGCCCGATATGATAGGACGGCCCGGCGGCTGCTGTAAATTTTTATGAATTTTAGGTATTATATAGAAAATGGGAATGATTGGAAATTGATTATATAAAAATTCAAATTCTTGTTTGGTAATTGCATTTTGGTCAAGGCCCATATTTAGAAAATCCAATAATTGTTGTTGGTAAGTGACAGTGGGATTAAGGGCGAGGGGTTGGTAAGTAGAGACATCTCCAAGGATACGCATTGTCTCCTGGAGATAATAGGATTTGTCCATAATCACCAACCCCCCTCCCTTGTCAGCCGGTTTCATAACAATTGAGCCATTTTCTCCAAGTGCCCGTAGCAAATGTTTCTCCTCCATACTAAGATTATGCCTTTTTATTTTGTAATTTCGACTTTGCTGTTCCAAGTCGTCGGTGACCATTTGCGCAAATGCATTAACAAATGGTCCACCAGCAAACCTGGGAAAGAAAGTGGAGGGTTTTTTAAATTTGCTTGTGATTGTGGATGCAGAATTAATAGGGAGATTGGTATTACTGTCCAAATGGGACACTGCG
This sequence comes from Ascaphus truei, assembly GCF_040206685.1. Taxonomy (NCBI): domain Eukaryota; kingdom Metazoa; phylum Chordata; class Amphibia; order Anura; family Ascaphidae; genus Ascaphus; species Ascaphus truei. Next base: position 191,583,526 of record NC_134483.1, on the reverse strand, counting down.
TCTCTGACAAAGTATTTCTTGAGGCACAGCTTCCTCACAAATCGCTGCACATCGACGTACAGTTGAAAGCTATTGGGGCCTACAACTGGTGCAAACGACAGCCCTTTAGAGAGTACTTCTTTTTCTTTAAGGGATATGGGTTGTTGACTGATGTTAAATATATTGGTGTATGTAGAAGTTACCGTCTGAGTTGTTTCCCTATTCTTTCTGCCTCCTCTCTTTCCTCTAGTGTGTTCTTTCTTTTTCTGTCTCTTGACGTCCCTTCTTTCCCTAGCAGATCTTTTATTGCTTCTCTGGCGTTCTGTTGCTCTCGTGTCTTCCTCCAGTCTAAAAAAGAAAATGTAGGTTTATCTTCCCTAGTCTGGGTGGAACTATTTTGTTCTTGCTCGAACTCGACTAGTGGTTGGTACCTGTTACTCTGATGGTACTGTTCAAAGATACAGTCAATCTCTTTATCCAATTGGACAACTGGAGTGTCAGGTTTGTTAGATTGATTAGCCTTAATCCGTCTGTCTCCTCTTTTGGGTTTGGGTGACATGAACTGGACAGGTTTAGGGGTATACTCTTTATTACTAGGAATCACTTTTCTATAGTGATTCGGGATCTTATGAGAATAATCTTTCGGAGTATTTGCTTTTGGATGTCTATATTTAGCATTATCCTTAGATGTTTTCTTCCAGTTTCTATAGCACCCCGTCTTAGCACTATTCTATCCCTTTGGAATTTGACCTGTTTGCGGCTTATGGTTTCCTTCTGGAAAGTATCCATTCTAGTCTTGATTTTATTCTCCAGGGCTGGCAATTCGCTGTGGTTTTTAAACACTTCAAACTGCCCCTTAAGCTCATTGATCTCTTCATCCAATGATTGCAACAGTATTTTACGTTTGGATATGAGTAATCGAATGAGCTCAAAGGAGCAGTTATCAAGGATTCTATTCCACTCTAAAAGAAACTCATCACTCTGGAAATCAGTAGTAGATGGTTTAAAAATTCTTAGGCCTCGAGGTATTCTCTTCTGCTCAACATACTTCTCTAAAGTGATAACGTCCCACATTTGTTTGATTTCACTCATAAGTAATTTTTCTAACCTTTCGACAAAGTCATACATATTGTCTGGGACTTCCTCTATTTCTATTGGTGAATCATCTTCTGAAAAGATTTTATCAATATCAATATTCCTGTTGGCCCTTAAGGCAAACAACTGGGACATAATGGTATATGGGGATTAAGCTGCTAACCTGATAGGGAAGGGTACAGTAGAAAAAACAAATAGGTAGCGCTATATCCCACAGTGAGCTGGCAGCCGGTGATATAACCCTGACCCCTAGTCAGGCTATAGAAGTGGAAAAGAAGTTATATCAGTGGCGCTCAACACTGTAATGATCAAAGCAATTCTAATAGATATTATAAAATATATATTATAAAATATACAACCAGAGCCACGGAAATCGCCCATCCGATTGGATGCTCCACGTGGTAAGGGTAAACATGTAAATATACAAAGAAATCAAATCATAGCATAATACTGTAAAACATACACATACATAAACAAACAACACTTAACAAACGCTGAGAACAACAGGTAACTACTCACAATGGCATTTAATATGGCATATCATTAATATCTTAAAATACACTTATTACACATAAAATAGTACATAAAAACATATATTAGGTTCAGGCAAGATTCTCCAACTCGGGTGGGGGTACCTGCTTACCGAAAACAGGATGTAATCAGGCAATGGATAATTCAAAGAGTATCCCCTCTTATGGATAGCTGCTGCTGCTGCTGCTGCTGCTGCTGTTGTTAACACCTGGGCTCAGACGAGGAGTCTATTATTGGCAGGGACAGGTTTTTCCAGCTAGCATGTTTTTCCACATGCTGCAGACCCTAAAGGACATTCAATGGAAGCCACATTATTATTTAGTTACAGCTGACGTCACATCACTATATACTGTTATCGACCATGTCCAGGGTTGTGAGGCTGTCGGCCATTTTTTGGATAATGATCCTTCTATGACACCATCACTTAAAACATTTCTTATTTCTGGCATTCAATTTATACTTTCACACAATTATTTTAATTTTAATAATTTATATTATTTACAGGTATGTGGCACCGCCATGGGTACCAGGTTTGCTCCTAGTTATGCTAATTTATTTATGGGCAGCTGGGAGAACGAATCCATCTGGTCTGGCTGCCCTTACGGAGCAGACCTGGTACTATGGCGGCGCTACATCGATGATATTATTTTTATTTGGTCAGGGTCACTACAGCAATTACACCTATTCCAAGAATACATGAACAACAATTCGTATAATTTAAAATTTTCGTTTGTTTCAAGTAATGTTTCTATAGAATTTTTGGATTTAGTTATATATATCTCTAACAACACTTTACATACCAAAACTCACTTTAAGAAGGTTCAAGCGAACAATTATCTACATGCCGATAGCCATCACAACCCTGCATGGATCGATAACATTCCTAAAGGACAATTCATCAGACTAAAACGAAATAGCTCCACTTTAGACGCATTCCAAAATCAGGCACAGGATCTTAGGAACAGATTCATTGACAGGAAATATTCACCTAATCACCTTGACAATATTATATCAGAGGTTGAGGTTTTGGAAAGATCAACACTTTTAGAGTATAAACCTAAACCATCCAATACACAAATGCAAATACCATTCATTACTCAATTCAATCAGATGGCACCTGGGATAAAGAAAACCATTCGGAAATATTGGCCAATCTTGAGAAAAGATACAGATTTGGCACAAATACTGCCTTCAAAACCAAAAATCATATTCACAAAGGCAGCCAACATAGGCCAAAGGTTGGCCCCAAGCTGTCCACTTAAATCCAATGGTCAGCAAAATAAAATCAAAAACAAAAATGCCATTAAGGGTTACTACACATGTAATACATGCACAGCATGTAAATTCAGCTCCAAACAATTATGCTTTACTTCAACAAAAACACGGAAGAAGTATACTATCCAACAGCACATCACATGTAATAGCACTAATATTATTTACCTCCTTGAATGTCCCTGTGGTCTGCAGTATGTGGGTATGACCACCAGACCTATCAAACGACGGTTCTATGAACATATCTACAATATCAAAAAAGGTCTAGAGTCCCATAGTGTGTCGAGCCATTTCCTTCATGTGCACGGTAAAGATCCTAAAGGTCTAATATGTGTAGCCATAGAGGCTGTTATACCTAACTGGCGTGGAGGGGATAAGACAAGCATGTTAGGTAAGAGAGAATCCTTTTGGATTTACGAACTACAAACTTTAGCACCGTCTGGACTCAATATAGAATTTGACCTGAAGCCGTTCCTTCTTGACAGATGAGATAACCATTCTCCTGGGCTGACAATGTAATCGCTGCAATGTACTGTAACCTGTGGTTCATTCCATTTTATATTAAGGTCCGGGCATTCATGATGAGGATGGTTCAATAAGTAGGTAGTAATCACCATCACCTTTCTATTATTATTATATTATAATATTTATCATAATTTTATTATAATACTATACAACATATTTTAATTACTTATTTTCACCCAACACCATTCTTAGATGGTTATATTTCCTTTAACACTATTAATTTCCACTTCCAATACGTATCACTCTTATTTCCATCAGAAAGGTACATTTTCACCATCACTAATAACTTTCACTTTCAATTATTTATTATTCCTATTTTCAATATACACTCACTTATAAACTTCAAAGTATAGATATATACACAGTATTAGTTCACTTTAGGGATCATATTTGTGGTATATACTATCCCCTAGAATGTCAAGTTCTGCTCAGCATACTTCTACATATCCCTGGCTTGGCCGGGTCTTAGCAATTTGACATACGAATAATAGGGTTAATAATCTTTTTTTTTTTTTTTTTTTTTTTTTATTTATATATTTTTTATATATTTTTTGTTAATCATATTTTTTGTTAAGCATTTTGTTTTATTCATATGTATACTATTAAATTTATTTTCCTATCCATGAGGATATATAGGTATCAGATACACATCTGTATTTTATGTATTGCACTAATTGTTATATTCTTTTATTTCCTTTATATATGTTTTTTCTCTGTTGTATGTCATGTCCATGAGTGTCCACACGCTGAGTGTCCCAGTCCTTTCATCTGCGCATGATCAAGATCACAAGGATGCACTGTCTCTTTAAACCGGGACTATATATTTCGGGACTTACAGGGACTACTTTTCATTACTTTTAACCCCTGAGGAAGAAAGCAAGACTTTCGAAACGCGTAGGGTGGTTCTGTGAGGTCCCCACTACTCGGGTGTGAGTGCTGTACCCTTCCGAAGCTGGGAGCTGTGAGCTGTGAGCTGTGGGAAAGCACATGCTGGCGTAGGAATATCCAACATTTCAGCATTGCTGTGTTTGGTGCACGTGGTGCGGGCAGACCAGGAAGTATCTCTGTGTGTGGTCCTGGAGCTTCTGCAGTGCTGGGAGAGGACTGAGGCAGACGCAGCTAGCTGGAAAAACCTGTCCCTGCCAATAATAGACTCCTCGTCTGAGCCCAGGTGTTAACAACAGCAGCAGCAGCAGCAGCAGCTATCCATAAGAGGGGATACTCTTTGAATTATCCATTGCCTGATTACATCCTGTTTTCAGTAAGCAGGTACCCCCACCCAAGTTGGAGAATCTTGCCTGAACCTAATATATGTTTTTATGTACTATTTTATGTGTAATAAGTGTATTTTAAGATATTAATGATATGCCATATTAAATGCCATTGTGAGTAGTTACCTGTTGTTCTCAGCGTTTGTTAAGTGTTGTTTGTTTATGTATGTGTATGTTTTACAGTATTATGCTATGATTTGATTTCTTTGTATATTTACATGTTTACCCTTACCACGTGGAGCATCCAATCAGACGGGCGATTTCCGTGGCTCTGGTTGTATATTTTATAATATATATTTTATAATATCTATTAGAATAACAGTGTGGGAAGATGTATTCCTGTAATGATGTGTACTAATGTATATTGTTTATGTTTTGCAGTTGCCACCTGAAGGAAGGTTCCGCAAATTAGGACCAAGCGGGGTCGTTGGATTCCACCAGGGGGAGATTGTAGCCATTTGTAAAATTGGTGTTACATATCTCTCTCATTCTGTGCAGTAATCCCTGGTAAGAGGGCAGGGTTGCCAGAAGTCATCATGGAGGTTTTGCCCTCAACCCCTGTGATGTGTAACATGTACTGTAGCAAAGGAAGTGACAGCATGCTCTGTGTCCACTGTTAGTGACACAGGGGTGGGACTTCTGGAACCTATATATTACGTATCACTTACAAAAGTTAGTGGTTCAGGAGTGTTGATTCAGCGTTCTAGCCTGACTGCAGTGTTCAAGGAGTTCAAGTGTGAGTTGCAGAGAGTGACAAGCAGATCCCACTGTGTCCAGGGCTCTGGCACAGCTGGTAGTCTCCCTTAGGGGAGAGGTGGCAGAAATATAACTGTCTGATTAAAGAGTCAGGAGGGACCTTCCTAATGAAGTGCAGCTACAAGATGTGCGGCTAAGTACCGGCCGCTATGATGAGCAGTCTGCCATGCCTGATGCAAATAAAGATGCCCTTGATTAAGAGACCCTTCTTGCCTGAGACTGGAGTTATTCAGGAAGAAGATGCACCCAGGAGTTCTCTTCCAGAAACTCCTCCCTGCTATTGTGGGGATCTGGAAGGGATGGAGGCGCTGTACCAACTGTGAGTAGAACTCAGCACTACTTCATACGCCTGCCATGGTGAAATCCCCACTACCAACGAGCAGGAGACTTAGGAGTCCTGTGAGCCAGCAGGTGCACCACACAGTACTGAGATGTAACTGGGGTCAGATTAAGACCATAGGGGCCCATATGAGATTGGGTAGGGGTCGAACCGTTACAGTTATATTCATTAATACAAGATCTCAAAATAAGATTTGAAACTTGTAAATCAGTCTTTGCTATTTATTTCAATCACAGTAAGTTACATAATTAGAAAAAATGATGTGCTAGGCGAACTCTTTGGAAATATCAAAAAAGGACACACGATACAATATAATATACATCTAAAAAACTTCATTTATAGCTAAAAACGTATTCATTTCTGTTGTTCCCATACTATTTACATAACGGTAAAAAGAAAATAAATATTAATATGAAATTAAAATTAATATTAATGTTTTCACTTATTCCAAAAATATTACATTGGTTACACTCTAAATCACAAAAAAATTGAATGTTTCCCTCATGTAAAATCCATTTTATTTTTAGACCTAAAATTGAAAGGTGTAAGATAAATATACTCACAAATGCAATAGATAACTTGCACATATTTTAATACCAACATTGCAAAACAAAGAACATATATTGGATTGCTTTCTGTGCAGTAAGACCCAATTGTGCTGTAGAATGCTTTATTTGAGTGGAATGCTCTCAACTGCCACTTGAATCATAAGTACAATGGTAGCAAAACTAGTCTTTCCAAGGCTCTGAAAGAAAATGAAAAGACCCTGATTAATGCACAGAGGTTTGGGAATGGATATCAAGCAGGCTTAGTTATTGACATGCAACATGTCAGTGAAAAACTATTTTGTACTTTAGCATCTTATAAAATGTTAGAAACTCATTCACCATGCCATTAGAATACGTATGTGTCAAGTGTATCGCTTTTAATCACACCCAAAATGCCTGCTGATTAGAGCTGTGTGTCAAAAAGCCCAATTGCTGTGAAATATTGTACATAAATCTTTTGACATTTTAGTTCAGCTTTGTGTATTTAATGGAGATTATTCCAGATAAGTTGATTATTATTATTATTATAAGATTATTACAGATAAACTTCTGTATTTTTTTTATAAAAATGTAGAAAAAAAACAAAGAATTACATAATAAACAGATTTCATTTTTTACAATAAGGGATTTGTTTTTAGTTGTAGAAAACAATTAGTTTAGAAACAGAAAACAGAAGAGTGTAAACAGAGGTTGGATACAAAACTAAAGAAAAGTGAGGGATTGATTTAAACTATAAAAAAAAATGATGGGATTTCATGCATTATGGGAATCATCATCAGAAGGCAGATCCATTTTTTTTACAGTTCTTTATACTAACCTGCTGTATAGTACATTTTTTACGATGTTGGGCAAAATGGATGCACAATAAATCGGTATGGTTTGACCACAATTGTTGTGTGATGGTAGTACAGTACAAACTACAGTCTTCTTATGAATTTGCTGCAAATATGGCATTTATTCACAAGTGGGAGTGTCCCGGGATTTATTAAAACAATGATTTGCCAAATGTAAAAGAAGCGTGTTCAAATGAGAGAGAGAGAGGGAGAGAGAGAGAGAGAGAGAGGGATAAAGAGAGAGGGAGAGAGAGGGAGAGGGAGAGAGGGAGAGAGAGGGAGAGATAGGGAGAGAGAGATAGGGAGAGAGAGAGGGGGAGAGAGAGAGGGGGAGAGAGAGAGGGGGAGAGAGGGGGAGGGACTGACTCTATAGGAGTGGTTTGTAGTTTTTATGGCAGCATCCATGAATAGACCTTCTTGGAGTACACATTGCCAGCCTGTGCTCATCTGTCTTGTTGAAAGCCTAGACTATAGATACTGTACAGTACATGTTATTTTCAGAAACATGAAGAATTTGTAAACAATTGTTAGTTTCCATCAACTTGCATCACTGCTGCTATTGGGTGGGTAGGGACCCATCAGAAATCTTGGATCCCAAGAGAAATTAAAATAGATTCACAGCATCAGAGCTAATAAAGGTAACGTTTCGGGACTAATGCGTCCCTTCCTCAGACCCAGCACCCAGAGGAAGGGACGCATTAGTCCTGAAACGTTACCTTTATTAGCTCTGATGCTGTGAATACTTTATTGAAGTTTTTTCAAACTCAAAACAAGTCTTGTGTGCTCCTTCTTTTCCTCTATTTTGTGCCTATTATCAGGTCCAGCTTTGTGATGCCGGGACCATTGGAAGGTAAGCACCAGAAGCAAAATAATATTTATATACTCTTTACAAACAGTGGTGTGTCATTTATACCTACTATTGCTCCGATATATGGGTCTGGAGAGGGTATGGATCTTGAGGGGTGGTCATTATGCACCTGGGGGGTTGTTATGAACTTTGGGGTTGGTTATAGACCAGGAGGGGAGGAGAAGGTAGTTTGGGCCAGGGCTATAGGTAGGGGCATGGAGGCAGCGAGAGCCAAAACAGAGGGAGGTGGGCTAGTTTTTTTACCTGCTGCCTTGGAGGATTGAGGGGGCCCACAGAGTTGCCTTTCAGAGGGATCCTCCCCTTCTGACAGGATGCTTAGCAAACAGCCTACACCAGGCCCACTCTGCTCTTACAGGCACCTCTATGGATCTGGTATTACATGTTAGGATTGCAGACAGAGGACCCGGTGCCCTTGACTCTCTAGTCCCGGGACAGAAATCCCAGCTGTCCTCCCCAGTCGGTAGCCCTGTTGATGGGCACTCAACTCAAACATCTATTCCTAAACTTGAATGCATCTTTAACATATTGTACAAATGTTCAAATGATCTATATTATAATATCAACATATGTGTGTATATTTCTGTGTACCTGATAGGAAGAAAGCTAAGTTTAAAAATAACATGTTAAAAGGAGAAAATACTTCCAGTCTATGACTTCGCTGTTACTTAGGTTCCAGACCAGGAGTTTGACAAAGCTCTAGAACAATTCTAGCTAATTAAAGACAGCTGCTTTTTGAGGCCTATGAGAAGCTCAGAGAGAGAGCAGTTTGAGTTCTGTCTAGGAAGGTATGTTTTCATGGTGCTCACAGAGTACGAAGAAAACATTGACTTTGCGTATAGGAAGAAAAACCCTTAAACATATGTAGCAGCCGTTATTGCTCCCACTGGTGTGTTGTGACCTGACCACATAAAATGCCAGATTGAGCAATCTCCTTATTAAATGCTTTAGCCACATGTGAAAAAGGGGCAAAGCTAATGCAAAAAAGGTATGGATCTTGCGTTCCAGCGGGTGCAATAACGGCTGCTACATCTACATGTTAAAGAGACCTGTAAGTAAGTTTGAGTAAAGTTTTGGGGATTCAATTTTTTTTCATCGTTAATACATTTTACTTGTGGCTGATCATACTGTGGCTGATATCTCAACTATATCTCTACTATGGGTGAGGAATTACAGTGAGTATACAGTGCCTTTATTCCAGGGACTGGTACTGTATTGATGCCTTATTGAAGAATATTGTGAAAAAGTAATATTGCTTTATTCATTTGGAGCTTTTTTATAGGCTGCTTATTTCTGAGCCGAGACAGGCATGGAGTTATTTAACTCTGAAGAAACACCTAAACCATATATAATGAATTCACTAATTTCACCCACGTGAATGGGCCACTGTTTCAGCAATTTCATTAGAAAGCTATTAAGAATGTTTTTCCTTGTTTTTGCTGACCACCAATATACAATACTTTTTGTTCTGAGAGGGGAGAATGTCCTGTAGGGTCAGTGTGGCTTTGTTTTTTGAGCAAGCAATCAAAGACAGATCAAAAGTTTAATGGTAAGTGCCTGTTGCTGGAGAATTAGAGGGGAGTCTGATATTCCCAGTCAAGCTGGTCATCCAGGTATGGGAGTGATCCTCCAAAGTAATATGTATTTTTTTGTATCATCAGGCTTGTAGCTTTCGGTGATGGTTCGGTCAATAGTTATCCCATGGGCTTTTGTTTCAGTGGTCAGAGCAAGCTACTGGGTCCCTGAGGAAGTTTATGTTATTGATTGTTGATTTATTTTATATTTGCATTTTCAAACTGTTTTTGTTAATAAAAAACATTTACATTTACATAACTTAAGTAACAATATATACATAAATATATATATATATATATATATATATATGCAAATATAGCTGTATGCTCATCTGCATGTCTTAGGCAGGTCTGCAACCCCGCCTTTCCCCATTATCACCCAGCATACAGCACTTCCACTGCAGCAAGGGATTCTGGGAAATGACATGCAAATGAGCACACAGTGTCACTTTTTGCCTCAATAACCATTTTTAACATTGTTCCCTATAGGCTTAAGCTTGCTGCATGGTCACAGCTTTGAGCACAGCCAGGGTTAAGGTGCATACCCAGAAAACCACCCACAGACAGCTGTTTCAACCTTGATTGGTCTCATCAGTGTGGGGTTGATTTTACTGGGAATGCAAGAGAGGCTTATGGGATAGGCCAAACCATACTACTGAGTTAAGTTATGGTGAGTAAAAAAAGTGACAAAAACCCTCCACAGGAAAGCAAATATGCAAATATAGCTGTATGCTCATCTGCATGTCTTAGGCAGGTCTGCAACCCCGCCTTTCCCCATTATCACCCAGCATACAGCACTTCCACTGCAGCAAGGGATTCTGGGAAATGACATGCAAATGAGCACACAGTGTCACTTTTTGCCTCAATAACCATTTTTAACATGGTTCCCTATAGGCTTAAGCTTGCTGCATGGTCACAGCTTTGAGCACAGCCAGGGTTAAGGTGCATACCCAGAAAACCACCCACAGACAGCTTTTTTTTTTTTTTTTTTCCTCCCGAGAGGGTCCACCCTCTCGCTCATCGGATCCCAGTCCACTTCAGTGGATAGGGAGCTTGCCCTTGGACTGTCCAACCGAAGTCAGACCCGCCCTCGGTGCCCAGTTTCCCTGGAGGTTTCAGCCCGAAAGCCTAGGTCTCCAGGGACATTGATGCCTTCCTCCGTTAGGATTCAGGACATCCGTCTCTTCCTCCCTCTGGCCCGAGGCCCGCAAGGGAGTTCACATCATATCCCCTCTTTCGAGGGTTGTGCGGGTGCACCCCAGCCCCGAAGGGCTGGTTGTTCGAATGCCATCCCCCCTTAGCCCGAAGGCTCAGGGGTTCTGTGGTCCTGGGCCTGGACACCACCTCTCAACTAGCTAGAGGGCCAAATGCTTGCCACAGACCTTTCCTACTGGAGCCCATGTAGGATAGTACTGCATTTGGTCATAGCTGTGCAGGTCGAGAGGAGCACTCCTCTCGCTTGATCTTAGCCAAAAGGCCGAATAAAATAAAACTTAAAAAAAAAAAAAAAATGAGACCCATCAAGGTTGAAACAGCTGTCTGTGGGTGGTTTTCTGGGTATGCACCTTAACCCTGGCTGTGCTCAAAGCTGTGACCATGCAGCAAGCTTAAGCCTATAGGGAACCATGTTAAAAATGGTTATTGAGGCAAAAAGTGACACTGTGTGCTCATTTGCATGTCATTTCCCAGAATCCCTTGCTGCAGTGGAAGTGCTGTATGCTGGGTGATAATGGGGAAAGGCGGGGTTGCAGACCTGCCTAAGACATGCAGATGAGCATACAGCTATATTTGCATATTTGCTTTCCTGTGGAGGGTTTTTGTCACTTTTTTACTCACCATAACTTAACTCAGTAGTATGGTTTGGCCTATCCCATAAGCCTCTCTTGCATTCCCAGTAAAATCAACCCCACACTGATGAGACCCATCAAGGTTGAAACAGCTGTCTGTGGGTGGTTTTCTGGGTATGCACCTTAACCCTGGCTGTGCTCAAAGCTGTGACCATGCAGCAAGCTTAAGCCTATAGGGAACCATGTTAAAAATGGTTATTGAGGCAAAAAGTGACACTGTGTGCTCATTTGCATGTCATTTCCCAGAATCCCTTGCTGCAGTGGAAGTGCTGTATGCTGGGTGATAATGGGGAAAGGCGGGGTTGCAGACCTGCCTAAGACATGCAGATGAGCATACAGCTATATTTGCATATTTGCTTTCCTGTGGAGGGTTTTTGTCACTTTTTTTACTTACCATAACTTAACTCAGTATATATATATATATATATATATATATATATATATATATATATATATATATATACAGACATGAAAAAAACTCTTGAACTATTAACTATTTTACAAACAAAATAAAATCAATGTTCTTAAAACAATACTGAATGTAATTAAAAAAATTACATTTTAAAGGTGTACAATTTATCAATTGTTAAAGCAAAAAATGGAGGGGAAAAAATAGCAAAGTTGCTGCCTAGAGAATGTAAATAATACAACTAGTGACAGATTTAAATTATAAAGTAATTTTTAAAATAATTTCCACCAACTAACCAAATTTCTTGAAATGTAAATGTGGGTGATTTAATCGCAGCTAATCTTTCATAACTGTATACCAAAAGCGGCAATTTCCACCAGCCAGCGGGCGAAAGAATAGAATTGTCTTGATAAAAATAAATGCCACGTTTGGAAAAATTAGACTACAGATGTAGCAAGACTTAACATCTTTGGTGCTGCGGCCAGTCGTGTTCACGCAACCGCGTGGGTCGCAGCACTGAAGGATGTACGCAGGGGGGGGGGGGGGGCGGGGGGATCCCATTCAGAAGTATGCACCCCTCACAGCATGATCATAGCAAACACTACTGCAGACTTATGCTTTATCTTCCGTGGAGCTTGGGACAGTAAGGGCCTCATGCAGAGAGCAGCGCTATTTCAAATCTCGCCATTTTTTGGGGAAAATCGCGCAGAAAACTGCCGAAAATGGCGAGTTACGGAAAACGCGCCATTTTTTTTTTTTTTTTCAAAATCTCGCCGCGCGGCTGGCGAGAACCTACATCTCGCCAGTTTTAAAAATATCCTAATTCAGAGAGCCGCGAACGGCATCTTGCGGCTGTTCGCGCCAAGAAAATGGCGCAATTTGCTACTATTTGCCTCGCCAAGAAAAGTTGGCAAGTAGATGGAGCTCGCCGCCTATAGGAAAGGGAAAAAAAAATGCGCGATTTTTTTTTAACACATTTCTGCAGCGCGCATCTCTCCAATTCTAACTCGCCACACGCATTAATGCCAAACATTGCAGAATTCGCACATTTCTGCATATGGAGAATAAAACTCTCCAAAAAAGCTACTTTTTATTAAACTCTCCAATTTTTAAATTCGCTGCTCTCTGCATGAGGCCCTAAGTCTTACTACATCTTTATCTTTAGAAAGCTGCATGATATCTTGCATTAATATGGTTGATCTATCAAAAATGTTTTAAGAAGAATTTATATTTCCGTACAAGATAATATTTTAATCACAATAAACTGCCAAAATGTGTTGAGACAATAGAAACAAGATGAACTAAAGTGTCAGTGTCCGTGTTACAAGACTAACATAGATTAGAGTCAGCAAGACCAGTAACATCATTTTTTTCGGGTAGTCCAGGCAGCTGTCTGCTGAAAGAAAAAGATGAATGTGAGAAGGGTGAAGATTTAAAAGTTTTGACTGCAGCAACAAAATTCCTTGCCCATATTTTAATAGAAACAAGCTATACCATTATGACTAGAGTTCTCTAATTTAATTAACCTTTATAAAATGTATGAGGTCCTACTTGATATTTTGTTTGCACTGTATGTAATACAAATTCAGAATTTTGAAATTCAGAGATTGGATTTAGAATAATAAGAATGTATTCTTAATACATTTATGCAACCTATAATAATTAATGATCTGTGGAGTCCTTACCTTTTGTAAAGAATCAAAAGGCAAGAATGTACCTCGACAAACTATATACTTTAAGTATAAAATACCTACAGTAAGCCATAAAACAGTTACAAAGATTTGGATGCCCGAACAAATAATGTTTATTATTCTAATATTACACAGGTAGGTGTATCTGGATCTAACCAAAGTAAAGCGTGGCAATGTAAAAAAAAGCTTTATGATATAACTGGAAGTTTGGCACATTTAGTCCTCCTTGTTCTTTAAACAACATTATTTTTGTAAGTACAATTTGAAGTTGTTGGTTTAAGCCAGATAAAAGTTGCAGTAAGCAGCTAATTAATTTTCATAAAAATGTTTTGTCAAGGAGAAGGAGTAACATACAGTACTTAGAATATAATTAAAATTAAACATAATTATCATTTTAGTATCATAGTTTCTATTTTTACCCCTTTTGCTAGCTTAAAGGGAGACCATTTATAGAAAAGAAAAGATAAAAAAAATAAATGTCATTGTTTTTTAAGATATCAGATAAATATGATGAAAAAGTGATGCCCAAATATTTAATCAATTTTGAATTCCACTTGACATTAATAGTTTAACAGAAGCCAAAACACTCAAAAGCTATTTTATTTAATGGCTATACTGTATCTCATTTTTTCCCCAATTTATATTATGTCCAGTAATTTAGAAAACATAATCAAGTAAATTAAACAGATGTTCAATTGAAGTTTCTGGTTGAGATATAAATAAATGAATATCATCTGCATACAGAGACATTTGTGGATATATGTTTTGGATAATTACACTGGGAATGTGTTGTTCTATTATTGGCAATTGCAAGTGGCTCTGGCTAAATCAAAAAGAGTGGGAGAAAGAGGGCAAACTTGGCGTGTGCCTCTGGATAAAGAAAAAGAGGGAAAAAAATAACTACATTTATATATAAACCATACGATACCGTTTGAAGCACGAGATCAGGAGACAGCACTCTGGTAAGTATGATCACTAGTTTTTGTATAGAAAAAGACACATAAACCGACGTTTTGGTCCCCCAGTGGGACCGAAACGTCGGTTTATGTGTCTTTTTCAATACAAAAACTTGTGATCATACTTACCAGAGTGCTGTCTCCAGATCTTGTGCTTCAAACGTTATCGTATGGTTTATTATTGCTTTATGGGGCAAGCACCCAATTTTTTCTACTTGCAAGTGGAGTGCCGCGCAACTCCAAACAATAATCCAAAACAGTAATTAATATAAAAACTCTACCTGGCCAATTAAAATAAAATGAGAAGTATTAAGCCTTTATAAACTAACTGACCCTGATAAATCTGCTGCCACTAAGGTCCACGGCTCCACAATCGCCGATAGTATATGTACGGAAAAGAATGACCTAGGTGCAAAAAAAACAGGGAGAGAAAGAAAAAACGAGAAAAAGAACCATCATAGGGTAGTATGTCCAATAATCAGAATCACAGTATTGGTGATATATGCACTTACAATTAGCTTGATCAATATATGCCTTTTATCCACTCTGGGATCAGGAACTCGGCTTGAAGATTTCTTGTATTTCTACCAGGGACTCTCTGCACTTCCAAGCAGCTGTCTTCACAGTGCTTCACAGTGGTACCTGAGTGTATAGATTCCGTCTTACAGGCGGATCCCATACAGGGATAAAGTGGAAAAAGGAACAGCATAAAACCTTTTATTAAAACAATGGTAAAAAAACTAAATAAGTAATCAACTCACACTTTGTGAGTTGTATAATAGCAGTTGAGAGCTTTGTATATGAGTCTCTCACACTCAGAGATGGATTGACGCCGGCTCTGAGTTCAGCAAACTCACGCAGTCACTTCCGCGTCACGTGACCTCTGGTCTTGCGGGATCTTCCCTCTGCTGCTGGAACTCAATACTCCGGCTCCGTGATGGAAATCAGCTTGTCAGCATGTTTCTCTCTCTGCTTGTGATCCGCCCAGGGTCATTCTTTTCTATATATATATGATAGAAAATCACTGGCACTCCTATATAGATGTAAATGGTTACCTGGTGCACGTCCCATAAAATCAAATAGAGGTATACATTACCAGAAGTGGAAAGGAGGCGACAGCACTCAGAGGGTTAAAGTCAAAACTTATGTATTAAACATAGCACAAAATTCCAACATTTCGATCCCTCTGGGGGATCTTCCTCAGGGGGGTGCAGAGAGCAAGTGACTGTCAGCGACCTTAAACACCCAGCACCCCTGTGACATAAGCTTTGATTGCTTCCTTAAGGAGAGCTGGGCTGAAAGCCGAGTTCGAAGAGTTTAAAGTAATATATTTTTTTGTATACTTTTATATATTTTTTATAGCATTTTTTATTAAAATTTTATTAGTTATTATGTGATATATTTTTTTAACATAGGATCCATCTTATATTATTACCCCCCCCCTGGCCACCCCATTGGTTGTTTCAACACAGTAGCTAATTCACTCACAATTTATAGGTTGTTATAGTAGGCGCTCCTTAATGTTTTTGTTTTATATATATATATATATATATATACCAAGATTAAATAGAAGAAAACAAAATTACTTTGAAGACATTTCAGTACATATTAACCCCTTCGTAGCCCACGGGTCAACAAGTCATAAGTTTCCATGTGTAAGAAATGGGGAAACACGTCCCCTGCGGAGTGTTCCCTCCTTACCTGCTGCATCTCAGTCCCCCGCTCTGTTTACAGAGAGCACGCGCACACGCAGCTCTTCTACCCTTACCACGGAGCTTGGCTCCACCCCCGGTCATGTCGCGCGTCTCTCTCGTGTGGCACGTTCACTTGACGTTATGCACCGCTCCCCAGCTGCAAGCAAGTACACACACCTGTTGCCTGTGCCTTGCAGCCAATCTCTGCCTCCGCAGAGGCCGCACCTCTGCTCCACCTCTCAATCCCAGTCATGCATCTGTCTTATTTAAACCCTGCTCTTTCACTTTCTCATTGATGAGCATAACCGGTGTAGCCTTGTGTTTCTGCGTTCTGTTTTGCCTTGCCATGTGCCTTGCTGCTTTGTCTCCAGTTGCTTTCACGTGTACCGACCCGGCTTGACTATTGGACCCACTCTGGATAACGACCCCGGCTTGCCACTGACTACCCACACCTCTCCATCCCTGACCATGACTTTTGGACACGCTACTACTCTCCCGAATCCATCGCCAGACCACGGCAAAATGGACATCGACCTTTCTACTGGCTCTGCCCCTGAATCCCGGCAAGTATCTGGACTAACCCAATCTCTCCAACCCAGACCCAGCTACGCTGAGTATCCACCCTCCAGGTGTGCCTCTACTGTTGTGGGTGCGCAGTTTCGTACTTTCCCACCTCAGTATCAGGGTCCCGCCTTGTTTGTGGTGAGCGCAAGCGTTACACCATGACTAGCTGACCACAAATTGCTATAAATGGGTTAATATAAACATTAAAACACACTATCTAACTGTTGCTCACCTTAGTGGCTCATAAAACCTAACCACCCTCCTGGGGCAACTGCCCTCTACCCCTCACACCCATCCCTACAAAGATTTCTCCCCCCAGCCAACTAATGTCCAAAATCCCAATTAACCAAATTTTGGGCATTAGCAAGAATGATGTATCAAATAAAAACCAGAACATTAAAAATACATTTTACACATAAAACCATTGATTGTCACTGTGTATAACTAGGCTCTCTCAATGGGGTGTCTACTATACAGCCACATTGGCATTAAATGGTAACCTTTAATAAAAAAAAACATTAACAATATTAAAAAAAAAGCTAAGGTAATAAATGGTGTTTCCTTGATATTTTCACCAAATCCATTACCCCACACCATAAACCACCCTTGGATTTTGGCTCAGATTGTTAATTTTAATAGGTTTGAACCAGGGGGTCTCCGGAGCTGAACCCCATTAATTTCAGCTCTGGGGACCTACTGATTACCGAGATATTTACCACCATATGGGGGTGTCGGTATCTCTATTCAGTTTAAATGTCCGGGTCTACCACTAACAAGACAAACCCCGCAACCCCCAATTGCCAGGTACTAACTCTATTAGCTAATAGGGATATTGCCCATAGAAAAGCATAAAACATTTTTTTTAAACAAAATATACATTACAGTAAAATAAAACATAATCGAACCAGAGTACCCATAGAAAAACATAAACAAAATATTTTACACCATTTGAATTTTTGCGTTGACTATTTTTCTCACAAATTATGATTGTACAATCCTTGCAAAAGTCACTGCTGTTAGATTAGAATCTGTTGTTCTAAAATTGGTACTGTACATACGGATACATTTGGATTTAGAAAGAATAGATTAGGGTCAGACAGTACAAGAAAGTTTTGCAACATTATTCAGTATGCAAACTATATTAAATATTCAGATTAAGGGCTTTCGTTGGATTCAGAAAAAGCGTTTTACTGGGTACAATGGTCATAATGTTTCATAGTTACATATAGTTACATAGTAGATGAGGTTGAAAAAAGACATACGTCCATCAAGTTCAACCTATGCTAATTTAGACAACAGATACTTTATCCTATATCTATACTTCCTTATTGATCCAGAGGCAAACAAAAAACCCCAGTGTCATATCATCCAATGATATCTCATAAGGGGAAAAATTAATTCCTTCCTGACTCTAAGAATTGGTAATCAGATTATTCCCTGGATCAACATTCTTCCTACAGTTTTTTTCTTCTTCATGTTTTGGTATATCCCTGTATCCCACCATCCCTCAAGCCCTTCTCTCTCCACAGGTTCCTCCTTCACGTGGCGGGAATAAGGGGTGGTGGTGTCCTCTTACCGCTCCGCTGTCTTGCGATGCTCTGCGGTTCCTCCGGAGCCGTCTCGGATCCCATCTCCGCCACACTGGGAGTCGCCACTGCCGTGGGACTTCTACGCGGTTCAGGCCGCACCAGCGCTCGCCGTCGGGAGGTCTCCGGACTCGTCTGCTCCATCTCAGGGGTCAGTGGGACTTCTTCTTTACAGCTGGGGTGGTCCGCCGGCCGGCGCATCACCACCGATTACAGGCTGTCTCTCTCATCCGATGAGGACTGCAACGGCTCCTCCACTGGGGAATCACCTCGAGTCCTTGCGGAACCGCCAGTGGGTATGGGTACAAAACAGGCCCGCTCCGGTACCTCCACTGCGGTCGCGCTCTCCTCCGTCGGGACATCTCTTGTTGGCTGGGCCTGGGTCCCTACCGCAGGGGTGACATATGGGACCAGAGCAGCCTTAGCCTCCGCTTCCTCCATCTCGATCAGCGTTGCTGGAGAGGCATCTCGCGGGGTCTTTATCATAGGGCATGGCTCGATAGGCCATAGGTAGAATGTGCCACACTGTTGGCACCGTGCCCTTGTACTTGGGGCCGGTACGGGTGACCTGCATTGGACGCACAGGCACCGCAGATACTCTCGGCCATCAACCTCCACAACTAGGAAGCCTCCTGGAAGCTGATAAGTGGTTACGCTTAGGTCAGCCATCTTTTGAGCGGGGTTGATTCGCTCAGCTTGCTGGTTTCGCACTTAGCTCCTTCTCCTTCTCCAGTCAAACAGAAGTGAAGTTCCTCAGCCTCACTTCCTGTCCCTCCTTCCGCTGGGGAGGACTGTTTGGATTGGTTCTTGGTGTGCCCCATCCCTCTGGAGGAAACAAGAGGAGGGGCACTCTCTCTCTTTGTGTGACGTGGCTTCGTCCGTCGGCCAGTCACTGCACAGATGGGTGTGGCTTCGGCTTTTGCGCCGCTCCCTTCTTTTGGCTGGGGATCTGGGTTTAGCGCCAAACCTCTGCACATCTCTCGCCACATTTCTTTTACAGCTTGCTTGCACGCAGCACGTGCGCGATCTAGGCTTGGTCGGAGTCGCCATTTAGGATCGGCTGCAACCCACGTTGCAGTGAATGACGCAGCTGTCGCCATTTCAACCTCCTCCATGCCCCGCAGAGCACATGTATCTCTCGCCGCCATCTTTAGTGAGCCCTCCAAACCCACAATAGTGCTACTCTCAGTGTCTATGGTGTAACTCATTCCTAGACACTTACTACAGTTAATGGTGCCCTAACCAATGAATATAACGCATGGCATACCCCAGGCTAAGCAGAACTCTCTCCTTGTACACCGCACTCGCTGACGGTTCATTACAAGCACTCTGTGGTGTGTTTTCTGGATACTGGCTAGTGTACTTGGCATTCCTAAGTACTGGGCATCAACCTACTTTTGGCCACTCATAGTGCAGACCCTATGCTGAAGTCCCTGACCTTGTTAACAGGCTACCCCCACAGGAATCCTACACTATCTGCCTCAAGGTGACTAGAACAGCTAAAGCCACTTTATCCAAATTTGCATCACCCTCCTAGGGCACCCAGGGTGTACTGTGTGAGAGGACTGTCTCTCCTGACTACCCCTAGTCTGCAAAAATGCCCTTCCTTCTGCAGCGCTTGCTCTGAAAGTGTACCTACATCTTTCAGCTCTGCTTCGCTGAAAACCAGTCCTGTTTCTCTTAGAAATCTCAGCAGCGCCTCCAAATCTAGCCCATCTTCCACCTCCCAATCGCAGATAGGGTCCCCCAAGGTGTTCTGGGGTCTGGCTAGGTGTCTCTGTGTGGTGCATACTTGCTGGCAACAGGAGGGCCTGAGTCTCCCACGATGACATGGGGGATAACAGGTACAGGTTACTGGGGTGGATGCCTTCGTTCTGGTTCAATGGTGCAGCGCCTCCATCTATAGTAAGCCCCAGGAATGCGGGGTGGAATCCTTACCACAGATATTCCCCACAGGGATGAGAGATTCCAGTCTCAAACAAGGATTATCTTTAAAAGCAGCAGTCTCTTTATTCACTGGGCAGCAGCAGCAGCCGACAGGTACAGTTCATGCATAGTCCACTAACTGTTCTCCCTTGTGATGTTCCTCCCTGCCACCACTCTGGACCAAAGGCATCCAGAGTGGGTCTAGCTCTTCCCTCACCCCCTACGCAGGGTGAGAGGTATTTGGTTCCACCTCACTAACTATAGTTTGATCAGCTCTACTCATGAGCTGATCACTCCTCTCCTCCTAACTCACTAACACTACTGTCAGACTGACAGGACATCCACAACAGACACTAAATAGGAAATGCACTGCTCTTTTATGATCTCAGCAGGCACCGCCCCGGTATCTCTTGCTTTGACACAGGGTCAGGTGACCTACCTCCACCACTCAGGGCAGTGCTTGAAGTGGGGGAAACCCATGATAACTCCTGGCAACCTGCCCTTACCAGGGATTATACCAGAAGGAGGATAGAACGATAGCCCCATTTCTTACCAGGGCTACATATATATATATATATATATATATATATATATATATATATATATATATATATATATATGGCCAGTATATACTGTTCATGTGTGTGTACTGTGTATATAGGGCTAACACCAGCTTGGTGATAAATTATTTGCAGGATTTCAACTGTTTATCCTGTTCAGATCAATATCGGGATTTGATGTATATCTGATTTTACCTAAAAACGTGTCATTGTGCCTTTTTTCTCGGAACTGATACTTTTAACCAATCCGATAAAAAGTGCTTTATTTTTGGCATTGTAATGTTGATGTAGTGTACGATAAAAATAAGGCACTTTTTTGGAGCTAATACCTCATTTTTAGGTTACCACAGCTTGATGTATCTGGATCTTCATATAAAAAAAATATTTATTTGATGCAGCACAGATATTTTATTGTACAAGTTAATGCAAGGTATAATTTTCAGTGTACAGCTATTTTAAATTATATTACATTAATCATTTATATTTACTAACACCATATATAAATAAAAAACATAATTTATTTTTAGTTTAAACAGTATCAATTACAGTAGGTATTGAACATGACTTAATGTGTCAAAATGAATTTCAAATGATTGCTGCGTCATATAGTATCTACTGTAATAAAGACCTTCATATTCTTAGATTGTAAGCTCTTCGGGCAGGGATTTCCTTTCCCATTGTCTGATTTTCGCTGCACGTATTGTATTATTATAATTCCCTGTACTGTATTCTTTGTGAAGCGCTGAGTACACTTTTGGCGCTATATAAATAAAGACATACAATACAATATAAGACACATTTTATGAAGGTTTGTACAGGCATACCCCGCATTAACGTACGCAATGGGACCGGAGCATGTATGTAAAGCGAAAATGTATTTAAAGGGAAGCACTACCCTTTTCCCACTTATCGATGCATGTACTGTACTGCAATCGCCATATACGTGCATAACTGATGTAAATAACGTACAGTATTTGTAAAATGCTCTATAGTCTCCCCGCTTGCGCACAGCTTCGGTACAAGTAGGGAGTCGGTATTGCTGTTCAGGACGTGCTGACAGGCGCATGCGTGAGCTGCCGTTTGCCTATTGGGCGATATGTCCTTACTCGCGAGTGTACTTAAAGTGAGTGTCCTTAAACCGGGGTAGGCCTGTATTAGTTTTTAGCCCTCTAAACGTTGACACACAAAGCAAATTCAAATATGATCTTAGCACATACGGTATGCCCCTGAATGGTTTCCCTCCTATTTCCACAAGTTGTCACATTTATTGTTGCAAAACTAGTGTAAAATGTATTTCACGAGCGTTAAATGGTTTTTAAGAATACTTAATTATGAACACAAAAAAAGTTCCAAACAATACTTCATAGGTCACTTGCTCAATTTAATATAATAGTGTTGCTAAATTTCTTGGCAAGTAAATGTGTTTAGCTCAGAATAAATACATGCTCCACATTTTAGATAGACTAAATTGCTTTTAATCTATATGTAAATGAAAATTTAGCATATTCTGGTTCATTTTTTACAGATGCTTCAGATAATGTTCTCAACACATTTACAGATAAAATGAAAAGATATTACTTAGTAGATGCACAAATAATTTAAACAATAAAACACAGTAGGAAACTTACTAATATATAACTGAAGAAATATAGAAAATAAGTTTTATTTAGCAATTTTAGATAACTATGCTGGTATTTTAACAGACCTACAGTAGGTCTATTACATTATGGGACAGCAAGGGGAGCAAACAACTCCTACTGTACAGTATGTCTAAGTGTGAAGTCTGCAAGGAAGTTACCTCTTTAAGGGACCTATTCTATAAGCCTTCATAAAAAAAAAATCACATGGCCGTTGTCGCCGCCTGTTTTTTGAGAATTGCTATCACGGTATTCAGAAAGCCTTTATTACCTGTGATAGCAAAATTCAATCGAGCGAGTAGCCGGCGACGTGAGGATCACCCTCTCTCAGAAGGCCTCACCAGGCGATTTGTTTTGGATGGCAGAGAGAGCCGCCTCTCCCTGCACATATCTCGACAGCGATCAAAAGTTTTTTAGATATATTTTAATACTAGTGTAGATGAGCAGGGGGTCTCCGGAGCAGAACCATACTGATCTCAGGTCCGGGGACCCCCTTCTTCCCGAGATACAGGCCCCGTTATAGGGTGCTAGTATCTCCCATTTATTTTATTCTCACGGTCACGTGACGCGAATCATTTAAATGCATAGGAGATACCAGCACCCCATAACGGGGCCTGTATCTCAAGAAGCAGGGGGTCCCCGGACCTCAAATCAACACAGTTCTTCTCCGGAGACCCCTGCTCATCTACACTCATAATAACATTATTAAAACAGCTTCATTACCTTAGCGCCCAGCCGCTAAGGCCAAATACCACCTACACCCACCCCCGCTACCCACTATTTAGGCCTTGCAGGAGGGTTTGCGGGAGGAGTTAACCCCTGCAAACCCCTTCATATCGTTAATACCTTTAAGGTAATGAAGGGATTAACCCCTCATGCTACCCACCCGGTAGGTATAAGCACCCACCATGGTTAAAATACCACCTTAACCCTGCACGCTACCTACAAAAAACATAAAAACACAATACAAACACAATACTAAACAATACACCCATTCATTGCCAGTGTGGTTACTTATGCCTCAAAGGCAGCAAAGATAACCCCTATGGCAGGGAATGGTCACCCCCTCTACCCCCAACAACCATAACATTACTATCATCCAGATTTGGATAATGGTGCATTTGCCCATTTAAAATAAAACATTAGCCAGCCAGCAGAAAGTAAATAAAACTTCTACTTACCCCTGTCCTAATCATCATCCTCCACATCTATGTCCTCAGAGGGCAGCAACAGTACAATAAAAATACAATCTAATGGCCCCAAACCCTTTAATCACCGTAGCGGTTAATAATCGCTATAGTAATTCATGGGTTAACCCCCCTTCTCCCGCTACCCACCTGGGCGGCCTAACCTCCCACCCCAGGGCAAATATCCCCACCCTTTACCCATTGATTATTTATTTATAAAATATTTTACCAGGAAGTAATAGATTGAGAGTTACCTCTCGTTTTCAAGTATGTCCTGGGCATAGAGTTAAGATGACAAATAATAATGGTTACAAATACAGTTACATAAGTGAACAGGTATACATTATACACAAGACATTGCATGCATACTTAAAGCTGCAGTTCAGACAATATCCTGCATGTGTGTTTTTTTTAATAAATCAGTTCTGTAGTAAGAAAAAATACTTTTAGCATTTTCTGTTTTTAAAAACAACAACTTTGAAAGACCAATTTTCTTGTATTCTATTTTAACAGCCATTTGCTAAGGCACTGCCCCTTCATGTCCTGTCACAAGCCCTGGCACACCCCTTTGTCAGCCCTGCCCTCCCTCTAGCACATGTCAGTGCAGGAGTGATCATTAATATTCATGAGCTTCCACTGAGAGACAGAAGCAGAAGAAAAACAGATCCCTTCACTAATTATGTCACCAAATTTCGCCTATCAATACATGGAGAACGAATTGACCTGCAGCTATACAGTTCTTTAGGTAATTAGAGATTGCCCACATGAAACTATTGAAGTAAAAAAATAAATTAAAAAAAAAAGACTGGACTGCAGCTTTAAAGATAATATATATTATGGGCATATGTAACAGTTACAGTCCAGATTAAAATGTGAGACAGCTTTGGTTTTGAAGGTGGTGGATGTGATAGTCTCTGGTAGGTTGTTCCAGTTTTGGGGTGCACGGTAAGAGAAGGAGGAGCGTCCGGATACTTTGTTGAGCCTTGGGACCATTAACAGTCTTTTGGAGTCATACAGTATCTCAGATGATAAGTGCTGCATGTGGTAGGGGTGAGGAGCTTGTTCAGATAGATGGGTAGCTTGCCCAGAAAGTATTTGAATGCAATACAGGAAAGGTGAACTTTGCGCCTAGACTCAAGTGATGACCAGTCTAGCTCTTTGAGCATTTCCCAGTGATGTGTGTTGTAGTTGCTTTGGAGAACAAAACGGCATATTGAATTGTAGAAGGTGTCGAGTTTGCTAAGGTGGGTTTGGGGTGCAGTGCCGTATACTATGTCTCCATTGTCGATAATTGGCATTAGCATCTGCTGTGGATACGCTTTCTGAGCAGCAGGCTTAGGGAGGATTTGTTCATGTAGAGTACACCTTGTTTGGCATAGTTTTTGGATGTCAGGGTATCAATGTGCATCCCGAATGTTAAGTGGGAGTCAAACCATATGCCCAGGTATTTAAAACTAGTAACAGGAGTTAGGATGGTGTTAGCATTGGTTCTGATCTGGAGCTCAGTCATTGGAATCTTTAAAAATGTAGTCTTTGTCCCGAATACCATTGTTACAGTCTTGTCAGTGTTTAAAAACAGTTTGTTTTGGGAAATCCAGTTTTCAAGTCTCAAAAAGTCAGACTGAAGTATGTGTTCAAGGTCGGAGAGGCTATGGCTGTGTGACTATATAGGATAGTCATCTGCATACATGTGTATTGAAGATCCTTACAAGCTGTGGGAAGATCATTGATGAACCCTGAGAAGACTAGGGGCCCCAGAACAGAGAACATTGGCACAGTGGTACATCATTCCCATATAATATTGGCATGATAAGCCACTATAGCAGTCAATGGGCAACCTAAAAAAAAACAACAGGGCAAAAGAGACACAACAATAAAAGAAATACACAAGCACCTAAACACCAAAAGAAGAAAAGAACTAAAAAGTCTAAACAACACATCAATACAATTAATCTCCAACCAAAACACCAAAAGAATAAAATTAATGTAATACAAAACACAAGAATAATAAAATTAATCTAATACCAATCACCAGAACACTAAAATGTATCTAATACCAAAACACAATAAGAATAAAATTAATCAAACACCAAACCAACAGAAGAATAACATACTGTTTTCATTATGTGTGACAAAACCCTAACAATCCTCTCATTCTCTCTTGTCTCAACTATTGTAACCTTCTACTGTACGGTCTTTCTATCTCTCACCTGTCTCCACTACATTCTATCTTAAATGCTGCTGCTAGAATTGCTTTTAAATCCCTCTCCTGGCTTCTTATTTAATCCTATATTACTTATAAAAACCCTCCATCTCTTTAAACGCTATACACTCCTCTGCCCTTCTTTACATCTCAGCCCTAATTTCTTGCTTTACACCTGCCCTACTCTTGCGTTCTGCTCAGGGATGTTTTCTGTCTACCCCTTTTGTATCTAAAGCCCTCTCCTGCCTAAAACTGTTATCACTTACTGCCCCACACCTCTGAAATGCCCTTCCCCTCAATATCTGAATAGCACCCTCCCTTTCCACCTTTAAGGCACATCTTACAACACACCTCTTTAATTAAGCATTTGGGTAGTTCTGTTGGCTGATACAATACTGTACATCTTATTTCCATTTACCATGACCTGTTGCAGACGCACTTACGATAACACCCTCCTACTGTCTCTATAAGTTCTCCCTACTTACCACTTAGATTGTAAGCTCTTTGGGACAGCGACTCCTTTTCCTAAATGTCAACATTTATGTTGAAGCGATTTTTCCTATTACAGTATGTCACATGTATTACTTCTGTTATGCACCATAGGCACGAATTGTGCTATATAAATAAAGATACAGTGTATATACATTGGGCTGACAAATAATTTTTTCTTTAACTACTAATATACAAATATTTATCATTTTGATAGCGTCATTAGATATAACCATAGTCTTTTAAACATGAAATTAGTTATGTGATGTTTAGTATAGTATTTAAAGGTATAAATACAATGTATTATTGCATGGGAGAATAGAAATGGCATAAGAGCTGATAGGGTAGATCAGTGGTTAAAGCACTGAGACTGAGTTTGAATCAGGGGAGCCTGGTTCAAATCCCAGTGTCACATTCTTGAGACCTTGGGCAAGTCACTTAATATCCCTGTGCCTCGGGCATCAAAAGCAGAGATTGTAAACTCATTTTGGCAGGTGTTGGCAAAAATGATATGTACCATGCTGCTTACCAAGCACTACTGTATATTGTAATTGTGAAGCCCATTGGGACTCAAAGCGCTAAATGAAATAAAGTTACCATTATAATTACTACTAGAGAAAAATGATGGAATATGTTTCAAGGGTCAATTCAATCATATATTTTTACCTAATGTGCAATATAAAAGTATTTTGCATAAATTATTCTCAGTCTAACTTAACAAGCAGTTTGTGGAGTGTGTTTATAGAGGTGGTAAGGCAGGGGCTGCTTGGTGTAATATTCTAGTGAGATATATCCAGGTTTAAAATCTGCATGTGTACATACTGCAGTGCACTTTTTTTATTGGGTTATTAACATTTGCCAGGATGGAGATTATGTGTAATTTATTTGGATAAGAACATCAGATGTAAGAAATTGAAAAGCTTCATACAGATGTTGCCTCACTTGCCCTTCCTGGAGATGTCTCAGCTGCATTTTATTCAATGGGAAACTTTCAGTCATTTTACCCAGAAACATCTGCTTTTAAGAAAACTAACATATTTGCCACCAGCATTAATTAATGCATATACAAAAGTATTGTTTATCAGGGTAAAATATTGGAAACACAGTTGAAAATTGTGTAAATTAAAATAAATATTAAATTACAAGTCTGTATATTGAATAACATATAATTAACCTACACCTACAGTAATATACTGTAGTCTAAAAATAACTTTAGTAATGAGCTCCAAAGAAATACCTACAGTTCATAAGAAGTATTTGGACAGGGAATATTTTATATTGCCGCAAATTACAACATACAGAAATAGGTAATCAAAATAAGTCCAACAGAAAAGAAGAAAGTCTGAATGAAGCATATGAAATATGCCTTACAGTCCTTACAAGTGCAAATAGTATCGATACAGGTTTATTGACAATACAATAGGTTACATACAAGTAGTTTCCCTCTGAAAATACAGATATATATATATATATATATAGAGGATGATATGGAGTAGAAGGAATTCCGAATGAGGTTATAATGGTGAGTTTAAGGTCAGCAAAGGTGATGGGAACAGTGAATTTTAACTTTTTAATTCTAGCTTCTCATAGATAAGCATCTTGACATTTTATTAAAGGGGTCTTGGCAGTGGTGTCTGTGAATTATGAAGTACTTATCAATCTAATTATTCTGGGATTCATACTCATTTTAGGGTATGACCAGCACAGATTTCCAAAGACAGAAAATATCTGAAATACATTTACATACTGTATGTAGGCCACATTAATTGTATGTACTGAATTTACTTACACAAGATTTCATTTGCATTACTAAATCTACTGATAAAAACATACATTGCTTAAAACCCTCCTAAAACAGCTGTATAGGTAGGTGCCTTAATGTATTATTAAGGATTTTAAGAAAAAGTAAAGCTAGACTAAAATATTTATGGGTTTTGAGTAGCTAATTTTGTTGATTCCAAATATGTAAAATGCTTGGTACGGTAAATAAATGTTAGTGTGGTTTTTATATTTTGCAAGCATATGTTAATTAAATGATTTCATTATCCATTTTTCTGGGATATAGTTCATAGCCATATGTAACAAGGCAATTGTGTCTCAAAACTGCAGTATCTTCACCCAGTGCCTAGGTGTCCAAGTACGTGGCTCCAATTTTACCCTTTCTACCCAGCTTCCGGCATTGAGTGTCAGTAGGAGGAGGTGGGAAGAAGTTACATGGTGATCAGATTAAAACGAGATGTACTGTATGGCATTTTGCTTCTCAGTGCACCATTTATTTCCTTTTATTCACCTCCCAAAATGTGCCATAGCTGAAGTGGCACAAGTCTAACATTCTGCATCAAATGTAAGAAATAGAGATGTGCAATGATTTCTCCTGAGCTTGTGAACCTTTTTTTGTTAGATTGACCCTTTTTTTTGCACAATTGACCGTTTTGTTCTTGAAAATGTCGCATGTTTGTCAGTGCCCAGTCACACAAGTTCAAAATTCACTAAGCATTTCCCTTAATACTGTATAGTGAAAATGCTTTGCGAATAACTTGCAAATTGTGACTGAGCTGTAATTTATTGGTTAAACTCTGAATTGATGGTGGAAATGTGTGAATGCTGAGAAACGTTTACATCATAGAAGTCCTGTGATCTGGTTCTCCAGGAATCTATTAGGGTAAAAAAAAACACTGAAAAAAGTTTGTGAATGCATTTTGGACAGTTTTACACATCTCTAATAAAAAAACAAACTGTTCTTACAGATAAAGCAAAGGTTATTGTACCAACTGTTAATACAGAATATGAAAGGTTTGTCATAAGATTCAATGGCAGTGATAACCCACAATACCCCACCATAACGCAGCAGTGGGTGAATAACCTTTGCAACATCGGTAGATGTGGCGCAATTCTGCTCCGAAAATGGAGCAATGCATAAAAACACACTTTTCTTGCATTGCTACATATACACCTAATGGGAAAGAGGGGGAAGGGAAATAAATAAATATGGGGGCTTATTTGTTTCAATACCAGTACTAAGGGGTAAAGGGAGAGTGTGAAAATACAACTACTGCTACAAATTAGCCATCTGGATGCTACCTTTTAGCTCACCTCCCCCAATTCACTAACAAGCGGATCTCTTGGAGACTACAACAGTGAGTCTCCTGTTTGACACAACCCAAAGCCTGAATGCTGATACCCCCTTACTTAATGTTTGGAATTACATAATTGTCCACACAAATCTTTTTTTGCATCTTTTGGGCTTTTTTTGTGCATGTACTTGGAATTTGGGGGGGCTTTTGTTTATATTGCTGCAAGAGCAATTGATCATTACCAATCGAAGAATGAGTGGCTCAGTGACTAAAGACACTGACTGACACTGAGTTTGTAGCAGGGGAACCTGGTTTAATTCCTGGTGTCAGCTACTTGTGACCTTGGGCAAGTCACTTTATCTCCCTGTGCCTCAGCAGATTAGTATAGATTTGGGATTTTCCCATACACATCTCTGACATTGTTTTCTATGCTACATTTAAACACTCAAATATTGTGTTAAAAAATTGTGTGAAATATCCAAAAAATTGTGTGGACTATTCCTGGTATGAAACATCAATCCACCATTAGACCTTTCCTCTATCAATAATCCCTCTTCCCTATACTGTATATCCACACATATAATTTAAACTGTGTGGGTCATAATAAGTTTAATAATACACGTATGTATAACTTTAATGGGACTGAATCAACAATTCTTTGATATAAAGAAATGTGACAGAATAAACAAATCTCTGGTATGTGGATTGCCAAAATGTAAGATTAATTTAACAATTTAGCAAATATATATATATATTATATCGAGAATTGAAGGTTCAGACTATAAAGGGAACTCTCTAAATACTGTATAGAGCAATTAAAATATGAGTCCAAGCATGGTCAACCTATGTAAAGTATAGGTTTGAATCTATTTACTATACCTATCTACAAGTTATATGTTATATTACCTTACAACCCCAACCCCAATTTAAAGGTTATCCGTATATTGAATATACACTCATGAATATTTGGTTTGGGTATGAATTTGATTTAGAACATATATATGTAATGTTTTGCATCTCGTTTAAAGCCAAATTACCACATCTAGCATGTAAACGCCTCTATATGGAGAAACGGAATTCAACAATATGGTGGAAACATATATATTGTGATACCATCACTGTCCTCTAGGACATCTATGGGTCTTTCCAACGCACAGAGAGTTATCTCCCTAGAGAAGCCAGCAGCAGCTGCTAACTAATTGAACAGGCTGAACTCTTGATTGCTCATGGAGTTTTAAAAGTCAAGAAGTGACTATACACACTGAGATACTGATATTCCCAGAGAAGGGGGACAGAGAAGATTTCTTCCGAGCTGTGAAAGCTGACAAAGACCCCTAGGCTCACTGGACGGTGGTCTCGGAACCTGCTCGGTTCCTGGTTGTTAATCCCAGGAAGAAGGAAGGACGTGAAACTGTGCTGAAGCAGGGAATGTCCTGTCCTTAACATTTGGACTTATAGAGGAGATATTCTCTCAGCTCTCGTGGGGCTGAGCTCCCCTAGGAAGGAAGGATGCGATACTGGGCTGAAGCGGGGACGTCTGCTCCAAACCCTGGAATAACAGATGAATATAACAGAAAATAAATGCGGGGATTTAAAATGGCCGCTGAAGTGAAAAAACAAATTCTACAAGTAAAGTCTGTTCCACTGTGTATGAACACTTGTCCTTACAGGATACACTGGGAAAGATATGAAGAAGTGAGGAAATAGCGCCTATAGATGTCAAGGTGAAGAATACGCCTGGAAGGAAAAATGGCGGACATAATGAGTTTGCTGTGTAATGTGCCTGGCCAAACGAAGCAGTGCCCTTTGAGGAAGGAGTGTCACTGTGTGAGTCCAAAAAAGGAACCGCCGATGTGTTTATGGTGTAAAGAGCCTGGTCACACCAAATACCGCCCCTCCAGGCTGTATGATGATGATGATGATGATGATGATGAGGTGGAGGGCTCCTATGGGGCCCCATGAAAAGGAAAGCCTCAGCAGCTAGAGAAATAATATTTTTTCTAGCGAGCCAAACAACTGCGGCACCAAGCAATGTGCTGTGGTCACAAGAAAAATGCAGAAGTTTTCTTTATAAAGGGCACATTCATTACCACTGATGAGAAAGAGAAAGAATGTGTGCCCAGTACTGCTGATGTACCAGAATCTACCCCAGTAAAGGAAAATATCATTACTGTGGAAAAAAATTCTTATTTTTTTAACCTATATAAAAGTTCTTCATTAAATTAATATATGGCTTAATACAGAGCAAACTAACTCTGCACCTTATCAAGGGTCTTTGGGCGTCATTCTAGTAGCTTCTATTAGTTTGCTGTTCCCATTGAATGGTTTGAAAATTGAGTCATCATGGTATTCAGAAAGAATCTGAACCCCTCTCATGCCGTGCGATAGGAAAATGCCCAAAGCATTCGGCGTAGCAGCAGTCATCAGAGATTTTTTCTAAATTCTCCCATCTGCGATTTTATTGCAATCTGAGCTGCACAAGGAGAGCCACCTCTCCCTGCACAGCTCTCGCAGGCGATCACAGGTTTTATAAAAAAAATTATACTATACTAGTGTGCGTGAGCAGGGGGTCCCCGGAGCAGAACCACATTGATTTCGGTAGATGAAAGGGTTATTTGCCCCAGGGTGGTGGTTAGGTCTACCAGTCGGTAGCAGGAGTGTTTAACCCCTTCATTACCATAGAGGTACCCGCCACTATGGTAGTAAAGGGGTTAACCACACCTGCAACCTTCCCGCTCCCAACAAACAGGATATTCTGTTTAACCCCTTCATTGCCTTAGCGGCTAGCCACTAATTTAATGAAGTTGTTTTTATTTAAATGTTAATACTAACAGGAGCAGGGGGTCTCCGGAGGAGATCCGCGTTGATTTCAGGTCCGCGGACACCTTCATTCCGAGATACAGACCCCATTATGGGGTGCCGGTATCCCTATGTAATGTTTAAATGTCCTGCGCACAGGACCAGGACATTTAAATGCATCTGAGATATCGGGGCCTCTATCTTGGGATGTATCAACATGGTTCTGCTCCAGAGAACCCCTGCTCCTGCACACTAGTATAAAAACACTGTTATCGCCTGCGAGAGCTGTGCTGGGAGAGGCGGGTCTCCCTGGACAGCTCAGATTGTGATTAAATCACAGGTGGGAGAATTTATAAACATCTCTGATGACTTTGCTGCTACGCTGAACGGTTTGGGCAATTTTCCTATCACACGGCGTGAGGGGTTCAGACTTTTTCTGAATACCATGATAACTCAAATGACAAACTATTGGGAACATGCCAAACCTTGCCAGATAGCAGCAAACTCATCGAAGCTACTAGAATGAGGCCCACAGATTTCTGGAATTGTGGAGTTACTTTTAATAGAATTTTGCTAGTGCACTGAAAGTTATTCCCATTGGTATATCTCTGCTACACTTGTACAATATCTTTATCAGTCTAAGTCCATGCTGAGACAGAAATCAGATGTAAAAAGACTTGTATTTATTTTAAGGTTCAGGGGAAAAGCCACTGAGATGAGTCCCAGAGGTACCACATAGTTACTTGTGCAATTGCCATATCTTTCACTGAATAAAAAAAAATAAGTAAACTAAGAAATAAATACTGTCAGAAAATCAAACAGACCTAAAAGTGTCATTTATCAAAACATTTTCTATATTTTCCTTTAAATTACTGTTGTGTATACTGTATTGTTGTTATTGCATGACATGTGAATCCCAAGATTAAAATATCAATTGCAATAACAAAATCTCACTTTAACTGTATGTTATTCTCTGTGGACTATAATTGTGCAAAACTGTACTATTGTATAACACATTTTAGGGAATTGCATGATGTACATTAATTCACCACTTCTTTAGTTTTCGAAAGAAGCACTAACTATACATTTATATTGATATTTTTGAGCAAATTTCTCTAATGATAAATAATTGACTAGAAAGATGGTGTGGTACAGTACAGTATACTGAATGGTTTCAAATGTTCGATTCTATTGATCAACTATATGTGCAATCCTATTATAATTGAAGCACTCATACTCACAATGCTGTTAGGCTTCTAACAATATTATAATATTTTCTGCTTTTTAAAGGATTTCATTCACATCCGAGTGCTGCTAAGATTCCTTCTATAGATGTAGAGATTAAAGATGTGTGAAATATTCACAGTAGTTTACAAACCATGCAAAATTGATTTTTTTTCCACAAAACATTTTGCAAACATTGGACAATTTTACCTACATTTACAAAGTAATTGTGCACTGCATTTTTTTGCCTTACTACTCCAATTGTACTTATTGCAGAGAATATAAAGAGGGCATACACACAATGTGTTCTGCCATTTGGGGAGAGAGTGTTAACAGAGAGTCACACAATGCAGTCAGTGACTTGATCACTCAAATGTCAGATGCAGCATTCAAAAAATAAATGTCTAGTTATATTGGCAAAAGAGGTGGATTGGGAAGAGGGCATGGCATTGTTAATCATTGCGGCTGTGGATGCAGCAGGTAAAAACTATCAATGAGTGGAACGAGAAAAAAGTAATAGAAACTATTATTAAGAAAACCTTAGTATCAGCAGTTGTACTAGACACCCAGAAACCTTCTAGTTTCGTCGAGAACCAACATTGAAAGGGAAGTTTTATCAACATGATCATTGTAGTCCCAAGCAGGTCCAAGCCAGACATTACCAGGTGCCGCCCCTCCTTTGTTGAAGCATCAACATCATGTGGTGACGTGTTGCCATGACAACGTGACACCACATGATAACCTGTTGTCATGGAAACGCATCGCCATGTGATGCAGAAAGAGGAGGAGGCCAGGGCAGCAAAAAGGTAAGTGCAACATTCACTGCGTGCTCCGAGCCTGGCATCATCCTTTCATTTTTGTCCTACACAGCCTTGTCAATGTTGAGGGACATTTAAACATGGCATTAGAGTGGCAGGAGCAGCAAGGGACATTGATAAGGATGCCCAGCCATGCAGAACATTGACGGCGTGGCAGCACGGGACAAATCCTGCGTGACCTGTCTTGTGCCATTGCTCCATAAATACCCCGCGTGGCCTAGTACC
This sequence comes from Ascaphus truei, assembly GCF_040206685.1. Taxonomy (NCBI): domain Eukaryota; kingdom Metazoa; phylum Chordata; class Amphibia; order Anura; family Ascaphidae; genus Ascaphus; species Ascaphus truei. Next base: position 191,549,048 of record NC_134483.1, on the reverse strand, counting down.
CTCATGATTGTCCTTTGCTGCTGCCACAGCTCCGAGTCACAGCTTCTCCATCTTTAAATGTCCCTCAACATTGACGAGAGTGCGCAGGACTCGGACATTTTAAAGATGTCTCCGGAATCGCTGTGTATGCAGTGAAAAGTCAAGCGGCAAAGTACTCAGTGGTTTCTTTTGGGGACACTTTACGGTTTTCACCCTGGGCAAGTACCTGGCCAGACCACACCTTGATCTGGCCCTGGCCCCCAGGTCAGGGGTTAGGACACAGAGGTTACCACCAGGTTGTCCAGAAAAAAAAACTTGTTGGCACAACTCAAAGTGATTTAAGCAGTAGCCATCCATGTCAAACTAAGCACAAATGTTCTTACTAGTATGAGTGAGAGGAAAGAGGCCTCCAGAAGAACTGCTTGTGATGGAAAGGTCAGAGACAGGTTCCTTATCCCCAGAAAACCATGCACGGATAGTGGATGCTGAACAAGCTTCGTTTTTTAATTCAAGGTTCTGAGGTGGAGGGAAAAATAATAACTGAGCGAGGGAATGAGGCAGAGATGGTGGAGGTAGATGCTGATGATGAATGTGGTGTTAGTGTTTGGTACACAAACTGCACAAGCAGGTGAGGGAAGTGCCTCTGATGGCAATAGCGGAGAGGGTGATGAAGATGTTATCTGTGGTACTACAACAATTATGATACTCAAGAATTCAGCGTGCAGCAGACAGCCATTTCCATCACACCTTGTAGCACTAGTGCTCTGATTACAAGAACACATAAAATAAAAATAGAAATGCAGATTTTAATTAGAGTGTGTTCATAGATTGTATACTGATCTTTCATCATTTTATACTGGGATTGCTGGATGTTCCACTAATACCTCTCTTTATTCACTAATCATCACCACAGGAAGCATTTAAAGATGATCGTGGGAATAAGAAATCAATATACATACTGCCCCCACATCACACATGGATGAAAGCACTAAAGGAGAGATTTTGAAGAAAGGGGAGGTCCCTGCCGTCAAGAAGACATCACGGAGCATAACAGAGATTACTGGCTCCGCCCCACATCTGGCGGTACTGAAGAAACCTTGGGACGTCAGAGGAAGGGCAAGATGGAATGTCCAGGAGGCGGACCTACGTTGGATATCGAACGCGATGACGTCACACGCATCACAGCATCTGAAGGCTGGAAGACGCCCCATGATGACGTCACAGATGTCGCAGGACCAACAGGAAGAAAAGCATGTTGCCTATATTCTAATGGAGGACAATCATGGACAACCGTGGACACATGTGTGAGGGTGTATGTAAGACACTTTTTAATGTCAGTTTTTATCATGCCATTAGCATTTGAGAAAGGCCATAGGGCCGAAACGTCATCACACTGGCTAAATAAATCTTTTTTCACAAGCAGAAATCCGTAGTGCCCAGGCTCTTCCTTCCTATTTCACTTGGAATACCACCCAGAGATTCCTGAACCAGGAGCACCGGTATTTATTATTATTTTCCTTGTTGGGGAGTGCAGCATTCATCTTTCATTTTGAGGGGGGTGAAAGAGACATGGGGAGGGGGTGAAAGAGAAATGGGGCGAGGGTGAAAGAGAAACATTTGGAAGAGGGTGAAAGAGAAATGAGGAGGGGGTGAAAGAGAGACACGGGGTGGTGAAAGAGCGAAATGAGGGAGTGAAAGAGACATGGGACGGGGGGTGAAAGAAACATGGGGTGAGACATATTGGGGGAAGGGGGAGAGAAAGACACTGGGGGGGGGAGACACCCTGGTGGAAGGTGAGAGAGACACTGGAGGGAAGGGAGAGACACACACTGGCAGGAGGGAGAAAGAGACTCTGGGGGAGGGAGAGAGAGAGGACACTGAGGGGAGGAAGGGAGAGAGACACTGGGGGGGTTGAGAGAGTGAGAGAGACAATGGGGGAGGGAGAGAGAGACACAGGTGGGAGGAAGAGACACACAATGTCAGGAGGGAGAGAGAGACTCTGGGGGGAGGGAGAGAGAGAGGACACTGAGGGGAGGAAGGAAGAGAGACACTGGAGGGATTGAGAGAGTGAGAGAGACACAGCGGGAGGGAGGGAGACACTGGGGGGAGTGTGAGAGAGACACTGGGGGAGGGAGAAAGAGACACACACTGGGGGGAGGGAGAGAGTGAGAGTGGGGGAGGGAGAGATACTGGAAGGGGAGTGAGAACCACTGGGAGAGGGAGAGATTGGGGGAGAGGAGAGTAAGACTGTGGAAGAGGGGAGAGAGGTCCTGGGGTGGCAAGGAGAGAAATTAATAATACAGCATAAATGGGGACACTATTAGACAAATATCATAATATTTATTTTTAAGTGATGTAATTTGTGTTATAAATACTTTTTTTTAAGTGTACCGATTTTTACTTTTGAAAATCTGGTCACCCTAGCTGGCGGCCAACATCATGGTGCACACGAAGGCTGCGGAGGTATGGCGGCTGAAGAGAAATGGCTCCAAAGAGGTCATGGGAGGAGCACGCCCCAACGCAGTGACATCAAATGCACTGCAGGTTTGGCCGGCACCATGGAGTGATTGATGTTCCAGCTGCAGCTGCACGTTTTACTGTGCCTGCTGCTGCTGGGGGAGAGGGGAGGGAAGTTCTGGCGGGGGAGAAAGTGGTTCCCCATTCAGACTAATAAGTTGCACACCCACTGGTACCAGGGCCTTCCAACACCTGGAGGAGCCAGAGCAGGCCCCTGTCTCATGATCACCTATCCCCAGGGAGCTCCAGCAGGTCCAGGAAGAGATCAATGGAGCACTCCCCCTCCCTGCCCCCAGCTAAACGGAGGGATGAAGGTCAGACAGAGATTGCAGAATTGAGGGGCTTGGGAGGAGGATGAGTTTGGGGGGATGAGGGTTATTCTTTGGGTCAGGGGGGGTCACTTGGGAGTATTTATCAGCAGGGGAGATCCATCAGTTACCCCTTGAGTTTGGTTATGGGGATCACTTATCCCTGGGCAACATTTAAAATGGGAATAAATAAAGAAATAATACATAATACTGATAGGTAGGAGTGGATGACAATGGTGAAAGCAAATGGGAGAAGGAAAAAAGGTAGGGGAAGAGACAAATAAGGAGGGGAGAGGGAAGGGAGGTAGCAAAGTGGTGGATGAATTCCCCCTCAAAAGGATTGCCTTTGTGCACCAGAAAAAAACATATTACTGTGGCGGCCGCCCTGAGTCTAAATCGGCTAGATCCACTGCTCTCAGATAATCTCGGTTAGATGCGTATTTTTTTTTTTTGTCCGGAGTGAATTGCGTTATTTTAGCGCTCGTGATATTAGCATTTTATTCTCGCTGTCTGCAATACTGCAATGCCATGTAAAAACACAGGGGGGTGTTTGCGAGCTGTTGTCTTGGAAGTCTAATACCTTCGCGGTTCAACCTATGTCAGTACACAGTCTGTGTGCGTGCGCAGTAATTGTAAATTTGCATATTTAAAGTACTGTATACATGCATTTGCAGTGCTGTACTGTACAGTATGTCTCATTTGAAAATTGTTGAAACGCATAGGCTTGTACAGTACTGTAACAGTGTCACATTTCGGCATATACAGCGATCTCCCCTCGCTCAGGATAATTAACTGCACTGCAGGGTATTTCAACTTCTTATCTTCTCTACAATGCCGTACATCTCTCCCACACCATTCCTTTGAATGTGTGTCTGGTTTCAATCACATTCCTGCTTGACAGCAGGTGATTACTGCGCATGCGCCTGTAACTTCGCCCACTACTGCTTGCTTGGGTGAGTGACCAAAAAAAAAAAAAAAATTCTATTCTAATTTTTACATTTTTATTTTCTCCACAAGCCTGCAAAAACCATCTTGATACTGTATTACGATATTCAATCTGTGCTGTAGCTTTGGACTGCGACCCTGTGCATTTGACTGCACATGGTTGATTTGTGTGCTTTTTACGTACTGTATTTGGGGTTGTAGGGATCATATTATTATGATGAACTGCCTTTTGAAAATAAAGTATGTCATTATCTTTGAACTTCATGCAGCTGTACCCTGTAGCCCCCTCCCCCATGAACACACACAAGGCTTGCTCAAGGATTTGAAACTCCACAGAGTCATTAATTTTCTGTAGCTTGACATTATGTTCTTAATCCGTCCATAGCCGAGCGTCAGTCACCTCACTGCGCCTGTGTGTAATCCTCTTTGAGATGGGAGATAGCTGATTACTGCACATGCGCCTGTAACTTCACCCACCACTGCTTGCTTGAGTGAGTGACCAAAAAAAAAAAAAAAATATTATAATTTTTTATTGTTATTTTCTCCACAAGCCTGCAAAAACCATCTTGATATTACGATATTCAATCTGTGCTGTAGCTTTTGACTGCGACCCTGTGTGTTTGACTGCACATGGTTGATTTGTGTGCTTTTTATGTACTGTATTTGGGGGTGTAGGGATCAAATTATTATGATGAACTGCCTTTTGAAATTATGTCATTTCTTTGAACTGCTGCACAGCTAATCCTTCATGCAGCCCCCTCCCCCACGCACACACACAAGGCTCGTTCAAGGTTTTGAAACTTTTATCGACAGACACCCCCACAGAGTCATTAATTTTCTGAAGCTAGTCATTGTGTTTTTAATCCGTTCCTAGTCGAGCGTCAATCACCTCACTGCGCCTGCGTGTAATCCTCTTTGAGATGGGAGCTAGCTGATTACTGAGCATGACCCCAACCCTTTGAGGTTTGTTTACGATAACGCTTTGGAAAATCCCTTCTCAAATTTTATATGTAAATCTGATTTGCACAGCATTGTGAGAATTGAGAGTTAAAAAAACCATTAACTGATTCATGTTGTTTTGTCATTCATTCTTTTTCTTTTGTGTACTGTAGGTGTGTGTGTGTGGGGGGGGAGGGTTGTAAATCATTATGATTAGCAGGAATGTAAATAAATATTTATTTTATTTTATCAGGAACCAAAAAATACAAATATAAAAATAATCATGAATAATACATAATTCAGTCTTTATAAAGTTCTTCTGGCAGATTGAAATTGGATAAACATTTATAAAACATTTATAAAACATGGATAAACATGAATAATGCACATTTATAATAATATTATTTAATAATATATAATTTATAATATATATAGTAAATATTTTTTTGCGTCTTTATCTTCTTCCTCATTCTGTGTACAGTACAGTAGTTCATTGAGAGAGGAGAGGTTTTGTGTACATCATTACTGCTGTTTATATACTGTATACTTGACTGTACAAACAGATTAGACTGTACACAACACCCCCCCTCTCCCCCGGGCCATCCTTTTTTCCTGAAAAGACAAGAAAACAAAAAATTAGTGCAGTTATTTGCGTACTGTATTATGGCATTGTGTGATGTGTAGTACTAGATGGCTGGTGCTGCTTTCTCTGGAAAGAAAAAAATTGAGCAGTTAGGTGCATACTGTATTATGGCATTGTGTACTGTATACAGTAGCTACTCCACATTGGACTACAGTAGGCAGTTAGTACTGTCAAACTAGTCTATACTGGAACTACTGTATACTCTGACTACTGAATGAAGCGATAGGGGAACCCCTGCTACTGCCACCAATGAAGTGTATGGTGAACGGTGCTTTGGGTATATACACAAGTAGAGATAGGTAGAGAAAGAACCCAATGTAGCACTCAAGTTCGCCCTCTGGTGATATGTGTAATGATTAAAAACATAACTTTATTAATTTGCAACACCTATAAAATAATGGGTGTTAAAACAACGTACTGAAGGTAATCAGATGTGTGTACTGATAGCCGTATAGGCTCAGAATCAAAGGTACTAATGTGTACTCGGTAAATCCAATTAACACACAAAACAACAGTCCTAGTATGGATCTGTGTAAAAAAGGCTGATATAACAGGTTGTGCTTATGTAAGTACTAGAACTACTGGTCATAAAAAGCAGTATCTGCATATTCCAAATGTTGACATAGGTAGTATGACTAGTAATGTCTGATACACATGTCTAAGCATATATAATGTATATACCCCAATGGGTGTGTGTGTATAGTCTAGAGTCATTAAGTCAGCTTAATCCCCCTCTGTGGTATAAACAATGTGCCCTGCACTGTGTCGAACTGACCTAGAGTGACCTGGTAGGGTCTATAATAGTGGGGTGTGATGTCCTCTAGTAACCTTAGTAGCAGACATCAGAGACAGTGTACTCCGATATCAGGTTAGCTTGGATGGTAATCATAACCCTTCTCAGGGGGAGTAAGACACATAAATATATAAATAAATGACACAGAGGAGGTAGCTGCGTGATACAGAGAAGTAACCCTTGGGCTGCTGTAAAGGAAAGTCTCTTGGTGACAGCTGTGTACAACAGCACAACCTAACCATAAGTAGCTACAAATGGGGGAACTTCACTGGGTACTTATAATACTGAGCACTATCCCTGTAAATAATCCTCTATAAGAGGCTCATAGTGTCCGTCGGGACACTTAAAGCCTGTGTAAACAGCATGGGCAGAGTACCGCATCAACTCGCGGTGTAGAACATGACTGCGGAGACAATCTGAACTCTGCGCGTGCACGTGTGGGATCAGAGCTGACGCGCGCGTTTTGCGAGAGGCTTTCTCAAGGCGAAATGGTAAGTATTACTTTAAGTGCCCCTTTGTCAAAGGGACTTGTTCCCGAAACGCGTCAAAGTAGCTCTGTACCCCCCAATTGTTATTTAATAAACGGTTTTAATAATTTTTGCTGGTTTTGGCCCCCATATCTTATGCTGGTGTGCTCCGTTTTTGGACCCTATGTGACACCTACCCGATCAAATACGCGTACGTTCTGTCGGGTTTTTGGAAAACGGGCTGCAATTGAACACTCATGGTGGCGGGTCTCTGGAGAGTAACAGAAACTGGTCTTTGTCTTTCTTTAATATGAAACGCCTAAATTGATACATTATTGTAACCTCTTCCTTCAGTCCCCAGTTCAATTTTCAATAGCTCACTGTGGTATATTTTTTAAACGAAACACCTGCAAGTCGACACATTACTGAAGCGCATGCGCATTACCATTCATGAATATCTGCCATCTGGTGGACACGCGAAGAATTGCAACCTATTAAGTCCGAACCATTCTCAATAAACGCATGAACCATGCATCAACCGCGCGTGACCCGTGCATGACCCGCGGCTGAGAACGTAACATGGATGCTGCATGCACCCGGTGAAGTGCGTCGCATTCGGAAAAAAATCCAGGAAAAATGCGTGATGTTTTAGAATAAACGGGGCCGCAGCAGTACCAGATGCCAGCAAAAATAAAATAAAAAGTGATCCAATACTAGTATAGAGCCTGCATGCACACCTGTAGCCCAAGCAATTTGTAAACTTGGCTGCAGGAGATTGTAGATGCGTGGTGGAGGCGTGGTGGACGCGTCACAAAGTTGGTTTACCCTCATTGGCTGAACCAGCTCACATGCGCTGCCGTAATTGTAATTTTGATTATATCAGGTGGGGGGGCTCGAGAAATTTCATGTTTAAAAGGGGGGCTCGGCATAAAAAGTTTGCTCACCGCTGCCCTATTATATGGGCCAATCAATGGGTAGAGGGTGGGAGTAGTTTCCCCAGCAAGGGTGGTTAGGTGTCCCGGGTTTTTAGGGCAGAAAAGTGGAGAAAAGTAGAGGATACTTCCGGGCAAAATGGAGCTGTATTTACAGAGTTGGGTGTTCTAAGGTCTGAATGCTGGGACTATGATTTCACGTCAGGCACATGGAGTGAAGTAGCTGACATTTGGATATCTTCCTTCTACACCGGATGGTGTATCAGCTACCTGCCTAATATCATCACCCCTCCTGCTCACACACTGACTACTATCTCCCATCCAGTCATGGATAAGTATCCTCATTTACTGCTTGTGTATCTACAGAAATTACCTGGCTTTCTATCCTCCTGCAGTCTCAGCTGGTTTACAGACTGTCTCCCTTGAATGCTTTTTCACTATTTGAAGTGAGTGCAATTCCTGGCGGCCACTTTCTGCTTTTTAATAAATTGTTAATTTTACAAACAATATTATGCCATGGAGCTGGCGCTTCTTTTTGTCTTTGTTTTATAGATTCTCCTGATCTGGCTAGATCAACCAAGGAGCAGCCTACTCCACATTATGACTGACAATTAATCTCTGTATCTGGACTTTTTTTTTCTCACTTGTTTCCATCATTTGGACTGGTTTGTCCTCTGATATTCACGTTATATGGTTTTATTATTCAATTCTCTTATTGCTTTAATTATTTCTTTAGTATTATTATACAAGCACTATTTGATTATTTAATAATTTATCTCTATTCACCATCACATTAGAACTCACTTATCACACTTATAGCGCTACTCTTTGTTCCTTGTTTTTGTTATATATATATATATATATATATATATATATATATATATATATATATACACTGGCGACACACTTTATTCGAGCTCGGCTAGTCCCACGAATTCGGGTATACCCGGGTGTATTGAGGTTTGTGACTGTTTTCTGCCCGAGTGCATTGGGTTATTTTCCAGGCAGGGATTGAAGCATTTTATTCCCACTGGCTACAATACTGCACAGTATATATATATATATACTGCATTACAATTCATGAATTTATGCCATCTGGTAGACACGCGAAGCATTGCAGCCTATTAAATCCTAATCATTATCATTTAACAGATCAGCCGCCCGTCAACCAGGCATGAACCCAGGCTGGGAAGGCAAACGCAACGGGGCTTGTCAGAGGTGAGGAGCGGCGCATTCCAGGTATCTGCCAGGTACATACTGGGTATTTGCTCGAATAAAGTGTGTCGGTGCAGTATATATATATATATATATATAAAACAAAAACAAGAAACAAAGAGTATATATATATATATATATATATATATATTATTAACACACAGGTGAATACCGCATCACTTCCAAAAAAAATAAATGCAATGTCAAATAAACCTACCTAAATCAGAAAAATATAACTGATATAGTTGTAACAGAAATAAAGTATAAGTTGTAGGCGGTGCTAGAGGAAAAGTATAGATATATAAACACAGAAGAAAAAGAAACCTCTAAAGTAGCACTCAGACAATAATTTGCAAAAATATAAAGGGTACTTTAATTAAATCCAAAAGATAACAGAAATACAAACAACTGACTGATGAGACTGCCTGTTTAAAAAATAAATTGGTGGACACAAAAAAAATTGATCAAAAACACAGTGTAATAAACCCAGAAAAAATAAAACTAAAAAATCGATGCCCTAAGAGAAACCTTGCTCACTGAGGGAAAGAATAGTTCCTATACATGGAGGGAGAGTAGGGTGTGCAGTGGACTTTCCAACGCTTGCTATTGAACTGCTGAGAATCTGTACCGGTCCGGTATCTTGGACGATTCCCGTGACGTCATCCGCTGGTCCGCGGCATCTACCGTCCCCGGTGGGAACTAAAGATCAACTGGTGGTGTATACCGGGTGAGAGACCATCGTGTAGCACCTGATACGTCAGTTCCTGCAGGCAGTGAACAACGGAGGCAGCATTCTGTTCCAGTGGAGTCACGGAGGGACTACAGCAGCAAAGCAGCGTTTCCTGGTCCTAGGAGCATGAGTATTACTCATACAATGCTTTTAAATGTTTTATGTTTGTGAGTTCATTTTTATTGAGATTTTGGGAATTAAATATATCTATTTTTGCACAGTAATGCACTAGGATTTGGCGCTTTTTTTCTTATATCTTTCTATGCAGGTGGAGAGGGAAGTCGTTGTGCCCTTTTAAAGAAGCTGCCTGTTGGTCCTAATAGTGCTACTGTCACTCCCCAATCATTGGACTTATTTGTTGGACTCTAGAGGACTATTTGCATTGTGCAGATTAAGGAAAGTTCACAGCACCACACATTTTTTTGTTTAAATTGTATTTTTTAGTTGCTTTTATTAGACATCTATTATGCACTATTGGTATATTAATTAATCTCATTATTTAAGGATATATTGTATTATTTATCATCATATCAATTCATTAATATTGTGTTTATATATTTATAATCTACCAGCAGTCTATTTATAGATATCCTATATTTCTGGCTATTCATACACGAGCGCAGACCTTCATTGTATGTATATATATATATATATATATATATATATATATATATATATATATATATATATATATATATATATAGAGTATATAGTATTTACAGACAGAAAATCTACACGTCCCAGATGTCCTTGTGTAAAATGCTATGATCTTCAAGGCATGAGCCAATTTATGTGGAGCTTTGATAACCACACCCCTTCCTTTTACACATAGCTGCTGGAAGGTATGAACTGATAGAGTTATATTAAATACATTGTTAGAATAAAATTCAGGAGCTTTTTAAAGTTTGCGGTCAGATTCCGGTGTCAAAAATAGGTATACATCAGTGTCATATAAAGATATACATATACAGTTTATACACACACTGTGATAAACCAGAAATTAGTCAGATCCCAATCACACACAGAATGTAATGTGTGTGTATGTGCATATATTATAAATGTATGTGTAACACCCTTTCCCTACCCCCAACGGAAACAGCAGATAACAGTGATACAGTGCTTAACTGTTAGGCTTGCATATGGCCTAAACCTCTGCTCCTGGGGAGCTTTGGGTGGCTGGTGCAGTGCCTCCACCCGTGAAGAACATAAGACTTGGTTCCCCAGCCATTGCCAAACCAATTGCTTCCATAGTCAACGCTATTCTTTCTGTAGGCCATATCCCTAAGACTTAGAAAACTGCCAGAGTTGTCCCAATCTTCAAAAGTGGCAACAAAAACATTGTCTCAAACTACAGACCAATCTCTCTTCTCCCAATACTATCCAAAGTCATGGAAAAATGTGTTCACTCCCAATTAAGCGATTAGTATACCAAGACAAATTTCCCTAGCCAATTCCAATCTGTCTTTCACCCCAGACACTCCGCCATAACTACCCTGCTAAAAGTTTGCAATGAAATCCAGTGTGGAATGGAACAGGGACAATTAGTGCAATTTTCCTAGATTTTGCAAAGGCTTTTGATACCGTTGATCATGCTATCCTGCTTAACAAACTCCACTGCTCTGGAGTAGGGAAGCATGCCTTAAACTGGTTTCAGTCCTACCTATCAGGTAGATCCCAGCATTTGTCCATTTCAGGCTCTAACTCCAACCCCTTGGACATCACCTGTGGCTCTGTTCTGGGGTCCCTACTCTTCTCAGTGTTCATTAATGATCTTCTCACAGCTTGTAAGGGAGCTTCAATACACATGTATGCAGATGACACAATCCTATATGCACACAGCCATAGCCTCTCAGACCTTGAACACATACAGTACTTCAGTCTGACTTTTTGAGACTAGAAAACTGGATTTCCCAAAACAAACTGTTTTTTAAACACTGACATGGCTGTAACAATGGTATTTGGGACCAAGACTAAATATCTAAAGCTTCCAGTGGCTGAGCTCCATATCAGAACCAAGGCTAACACCACCCTAACACCTGTTACAAGTTTTAAATACCTGGGCATATGGTTTGACTCCCACTTAATATTCGAGATGCACATTGATACCCTGACATCCAAAACCTATGCTGAACTAGGTGTATTTTACAGGAACAAATCCTCCCTAATTCTGCTTGTCAGAAAGCGTATCGCACAGCAGATGCTAATGCCAATTATCGACTATGGAGACATAGTATACAGCTCGGCACCCCAAACCCACCTTAGCAAACTCGACGCTCTCTACAATTCAATATGCCGTTTTTTTTCTCCAATGCAACTACAACACACATCACAGCGAAATGCTCAAAGAACTAGATTGGTTGTCACTTGAGTCTAGGCGCAAAGTTCAACTTTCCTGCCTTGCCTTCAAATACTTCTTTTTCGGCAACCTACCCATCTATCTGAACAAGCTCCTCATCCCTACCACATGCAGCACTTATCATCTAAATCTAACACCAAAACACTGTTCATGGTCCCAAGGCTCAACAAAGAGCCTTCCTGGTAAAACATTTTATACAAAAAAAAAAAAAATAAGGATCCCAGCGTAGGCAGGATAGCTCCTCACGGGAACTGGTATACCTTTAGGGTATTCCCCAAATAATCACAACAAGAACAAGGTATATGCAACACTCTTTACTGTGGTCCCACAGTATTCCCCACCATAACAGCACAGACACAATAATAAACAAGCAATTAACAATAGTAGCAGTAATTGCCCCCCCACAGTACTGATGGTGCCCTGGTGTGAGGACTCGCCATCCTTGTGGTCGCAGACCGTCTCCTCACCTCAACAAACCTTCCGTGATGATACCCAGCATGTGCGGTCTCATGGTCCCAGTACGTACGCGTGCGGACCTTGCGCACTGTGTACATCCGCCCGCGGATTCAGACCCCGCTCCCACCACTGTCACACTAGGTGGACGTTCAGCCAGCCGCCCTGCTGACGTGCGAGTCAGGCCCCGCCCTCTGACCGTGATGCACGCGGGTCGGCGCGTGACTAGCCCCACCTCCTCTGGTCTTAGGAATCGGCGTGGGAGTAACGTGCATTCTAAGCTTGGCCCCTTGGTGCCCGTTGGCCCCCCGTGATGCGCGCTGGACAGTGCACGAGCTGTTCCACCCTCAACCCTTATTAGGCTGCATCATAGGGCACACCTGTGTGCACCAGCAGCCAATCAACTCTCACTTCCTGGTTCCACCCTGGCTGGCTATTGGAGGCTCCACCTATATTTACTCTCAGTCTGCAGTCAGTCATTGCTGAGCATAGTCATTGTGACGCCGTGCCTTGCCACATCCTTGTTGCTGTATCCTGCCTTGCCTTGCCTTGTATCCTGTTTAACCTCTTGTTGCCTGAACCCTGCTAGCTCCTTGGATTCCATTTCTCTCCTCTCCTGATCTGACTTCTACGACGATTTTCCAGTCTCCAGTCCTGACCTTGGCTAAGTACTTCAACGATCCGACATTCTCCTATCCTGAACCTGGCTACATACCCCGACTATCCGATACTCTCCAATCCTGAACCTGGCTATGAACTACGACAATCCGAAACTCTCCACTCCTGAACTTGGCAAGTACCTTAACCATTCTCCAATTTATAACCCTGACCTGGCTTGAATGACTACTCTACATCCTAGGCGCGCCCGCATGGCTGTGGGTCGGCGTTATCCAATCCCCTACCTGAGCACCGCAGTCGTGCTTCGTTTGTGGTGAGCTACGCATTACACCTAGGCACAAAGAACCCGGGGTCCAGCAGAACAACACCTTCCCAAGTTTACAGATGAGGGCAGTGCTACCCTCCCCTTGGCAATGTTGGTGCACTTATACCTTCCTGATTACACGCCTGTAACCAGCGGATACTTCCAGCAGAAAGGCGACTCTGTGGTCTCACACTGCAGGGTCTCCAACCACATCCCCTCACGTCTGGCAAGCCGCACAGGGAACCTCCCACTGGGGAAACACCCTTCCCAGGTCGGGTCCTTCTCTGCAGAAGTAATACTTTCTTTTGAATATAAAATATTTTTTCCGCTCATGCGTGTACAGTATGTCTAATTTGAACCTTGTTGAAACGTATATGTGTGTCGTCACATTTCTATATCTATTATTTATTGATCAATAATTTTGCTAGGCTTTCTCTAGTTTTCATACTGTTTTTATTTAATGCGCATGCGTGTATGTCTCTGAAACCTTGTTGAAACGCATATGCGTGTCATCACATTTAGGCGCATGCGTGTATGTCTCATTGGTACCTTGTTGAAACGCGTATGCGTGTCATCACATTTAGGCGCACTATACACATTACAATTCAATACAATTCATGTATTTCTGCCACCTGGCGGATACGCGATGAATTGCACTCAATTAAATCCGAAACCATTAAATTAAAGACCAACCGCGATCAGCCGGGCGGCGTGAATGCGGAATAAACACGGGATGAACGCGGGAATGCAAAATGAATACTGCGTGTAATACAGAAGAGCCAACAACAACGGCTCCGAGATCTTTTACAAAAACGCCCGGTGCAGCTGTATGTGGGGTACCTATTTAATCTATGGGGTTAATATGGTTTAAAAAAGTTACTGCCTAGTAATGCCCTTACACTGGCGACACACTTTATTCGAGCTTGGCTAGTCCCACGAATTCGGGTATACCCGGGTGTATTGAGGTTTGTGACTGTTTTCTGCCCGAGTACATTGAGTTATTTTTCAGGCAGGGATTGAAGCATTTTATTCCCGCTGGCTGCAATACTGCACAGTATATATATATACACTGCATTACAATTCATGAATTTATGCCATCTGGTAGACACGCGAAGCATTGCAGCCTATTAAATCCTAATCATCCTCATTTAACAGATCAGCCGCCCATCAGCCAGGCATGAACCCAGGCTGGGAAGGCAAATGCAACGGGGCTTGTCAGAGGTGAGGAGCGGCGCATTCCAGGTATCTGCCAGGTACATACCGGGTATTTGCTCGAATAAAGTGTGTCGGTGCAGTAGATAGTATGTCGCAAAGTTACCAGGCATGTGCCTAGCCACACCTCTTTTCTAGAATGTGCTGGAAGGGTAACTCAACAGAGGATAAGCTTCACCGATACTCTGCCCAGAGACAGGGATAGCAGGGAAAGGTCTTAAATAAGAGGGGGGAAGAACTCCACCCTCAGATCCCAGGAGGAACCAAAGGATGGGGATCTCGCCTGTAAATATGTACAGGTATACAATTTTGTAGTAGGTAACTAGGGTAGAAGCCTATTTGTTAATTTTCAGACAAGACAATGTCACTACCAATTTTAGGGTCTCCCTACATGACCATCCGGTGCATCTTACTCACAAGAGGGGATGGCAAGGCAGTTCACTATAGGTTCCTCAGTCATTAGACTTTAGAGTATCCTTCCATAGAGGCCATAAGATAGGTTCCTCTCTGCCATCAACTCAGAGGGTAAGCATTTAGCAATGTTAGAGGGGTAGGATGTGCATCCTCAAGCATTAGGGGGCCCTGCTAATGTGTCCCAGTTAAGGTGTGAGCAACCATTCGCTAGGCAATTGTATTGCCATAAATGTGACAGAAAAAGGAAGATTGGTTTAATAAAATTTCCTGGTGCCCTTCCTTCAATTGCTCACTGCACCAGCCAGCTAGCATGGACGCCAGCACCCTGAGATATAAGGTAACAAGAGCTACTGAGCATCACCTGTACTCTAATACACTGCCTGACAGACATAGGGACACTTTGGTGTGCCCACTCTACCCCTGCCCCCCGCTGTTTGCACTCTTTCAATCACAGTTGAGCATTTACTTTGGATAGTCTTTCCAGTTCGCTACAAGTTATTTGCTGTTACCGGTGGTATTATCTTTTGGGTCTCTTCCACTTTGTTGAGTGCATGACACTGGCTGATGACTGATGTTAATTGATCTGTTGCCCTTTATTCGGGATGTTGAGACTACTGCTATGGTATTGGCAATACTGTCGCTGACAGATGTTGAGTGCAGGACTTGGAAGCAGGCATTGAATACCAGAGATTGGCGGTTTGCTGCAAAAATCCCCTGAGATGATTAGATATTCGGTAACACTGTCACCAGTTATAGTTATCATGTGATTTTAACATTTTCACCTTGTGAGTGAGCATTTGTCGAAACAATATATTTTAACGAAATATGTTTATACAGCAGAACATGATGTGAAATATCCTATAATAGTGAATTGTCAAAACTACTTATACAACTAAAACCAAGTAATGTGTAAATAAGGCTAATCTGAAGCTAAATCTACTGCTAAAATGTGAATAAAATCGGCTTCATATCTTCTCAAATGTCTTTTTTAATAGATCAATAATTTAGTATTTATATAAATACTTAGGGCCTTATTCAGAGAGGTTTGATAAAAATTATCGCCAGGGCATTTAAAATGACGTTTTTTTGGGTGTTGCTATCACGGTATTCAGAAAGGCTCGATTACCAGTGATAGCAAAATTCCCAAAACGGGCGAGTTGCTGCCAGTGAGAGCATCGAGCCTCTGAAAAGGCCTAAACCGGCGATTCATTTCTGCTGCAGAGAGAGCGGTTCTGAGAGAGCCGCCTCTCACAGCGGAAATGTCGCCCGAAAATAATTTATTTAAATATACATTTCTTTCATAGTGTAGAAGTGCAGGGGGTCTCCAGAGCTGAACCACATTGGTTTTATGTCCGGGGACCCCCTGCTTCCCGAGATACAGGCACCTAGGCAGAGAGTAATGAGAACAACTGGTTCTATGCTCAGCCGATGAGACAGTGAAACTGCAGGGTATATATAGGTGAGAGGATCCAATGGCAGGGTAGCAAGGTACCAGGCTGGGCAGGCTGTGACAGGGATAGGTACAGAAGGGCTCCCGGAGGAGGGGCTATATGGCCCAGTAGTATGGCTGCATTTGATTGCAGCATTGGATAGTGATAGTGTGCCTTTAAGAGGCTGGTGCGCCTCCGTGTGGCCGCGCCTCTGTGTGGCCGCGCCTGTGCCCAGACCCGGCACCAGAAGAGGGATGCCGGCGTGCGCGCACGCGCCCAGGCGAGACGGCGATCTGCGTCCTGGAGGGAGGATCTCTGCGACGTGCGGGAGGACCCGGTGGAACAGCGGGTGAGTGGGGAGCACGTCGAGGGCGGCGTGACTCCCAGGTCATTACAGTACCCCCCCTTCCTACGATGGAAAGCCTGGATGAGTCGGGGTGCATGGAGATTTCGATGGGGAATCCATGAGCGTTCCACAGGTCCGAACCCCCTCCAATGGACCAGGTACTGTACTCCTCCTCTGGAGATCCTAGAATCCAGGATAGACTGGACTTCGTACTCCTGTTGACCTTGGATCAGAAGAGGGAGTGGAGGAGAAGTGGTCTTGGAAAAACGAGGACTCTGAAATGCTGGTTTTAGCAAGGATACACGAAAGACGGGAAGAATCCTCATTGAGAGTGGAAGACGCAGACGATAAGCCACTGGATTAATCCTCCTGACCACGGGGAAGGGACAGATGAACTTGGGTGCCAGCTTCATAGTGGGAACCTTTAGTCGAATATTCCTAGATGAAAGCCATACCCTGTCTCCTGGAGAGAATTCTGGGACCTGGCATCAAAGGCGATCTGCGTGGAGTTTCTGTCTTCCCGTGGCCACTTTTAGGTTCTCCTGAATCTTCTTCCATAAGTCTTTCAGCCGGGTGATACATTTGTCAACCGCTGGTACCCCAGAGGATAGGGGGGAGGAGGGTAAATGGGATGGATGAAAGCCGAAATTTATAAAGAAGGGAGATTCTTGAGTGGAGTCATTACGAAGGGAGTTGAGGGCAAACTCGGCCCAAGGTAGCAGATCCACCCAGTCGTCCTGTGTATCGGTTACAAAACATCGAAGGTATTGTTCCAGGTTTTGATTGGCTCTGTCCGTCTGCCCATTGGTCTGTGGGTGGTATCCTGAGGAGAATTGTAATGAATGCCCAATTTTAGTGAAAAGGCTCGTCAAAATTTTGCAACGAATTGAGACCCCCTGTCCGAAACGATGGTTGAAGGCACTCCATGGAGCCGAAAGATTTCCTGGATGAAAACATCCACGAGCCTGGGAGAATTCACAAGACCCCTCAAGGGAACAAGGTGCGTCTGCTTGGAAAAGAGATCAATGACCACGAGAATAGTATTCATCCCTTTAGAAGTTGGGAGCTCCACGATAAAATCCATAGAAATATGGTTCCAAGGCCGATCTGGGATGGGTAATGGAAGAGGAAGACCTGCCGGTTTGACCCGAGGTACTTTGTTGCAGGCACATGTGTCACATGCCTTCACAAACTCCTCCACATCTTTAGACATCCCTGGCCACCATAAGGTTCGTTGGATGAGGTCGTTGGTCTTCTGCATCCCTGGGTGTCCTGCTGATTTAGAGGAATGGCACCACTCGAGGACTCTCTTGTGATGTTGCGGTGTGGTGTAGAGTCTTCCCTCCGGGACCTTAAGCCCCATAGGAACCTGAGATTGCTCGGATCGGATCTTGTCCATGACGTCAATGGAGTTGGCGGATACGATAAATTTGGGAGGAATTATCGTCTCAAGCCGTTCTTTAGACCTATCCTCTGCAAGGAACTGATGTGTCAAGGCATCTGCTTTCAAGTTCTTGGAGCCAGGGACGAAGGAGATTAAATAATTGAACCGGGAGAAGAATAACGCCCAGTGGGCTTGTCAGGCGCTCAGTTGACGTGCCCCTTCTAAATAGAGCAGGTTTTTATGGTCAGTGAGGATGTTATTGGGGTTTCCGTGCCTTCCAAGAGGTGTCTCCATTCCTCTAATGCCAATTTGATTGCCAAGAGTTCCCGGTTGCCGACATCATAATTCCGTTCTGCGGAAGAAAATCTATTTGAAAAGAAGGCACAAGGGTGTAATCTGGCTAAGGGCGAAGTCCTTTGGGACAAAATGGCGCTAGCCCCAACGTCATAGACATCCACTTCCAGGGTAAATTGAAGTTTAGGATCTGGGTGGGTGAGGATAGGGGCAGACACGAAAGCCTTCTTGAGAAGATTGAATGCTTGAATGGCTGTTCCGGACCACGATGAGGGATCTGAACCTTTTTTTCGTTAGAGCAGTGATGGGAGATACGGTGGTGAAAAATTGCGAATGAAGCGACAGTAGTAGTTAGCGAAACCTAGAAAACATTGCACGGCCTTAAGGGTGGTTGGACGGGGCCAGTCCAGAATGGCCTTTAGTTTAGCTGGATCCATAGTGAACCCGGAGTCAGAGATAATGTATCCCAGGAACGCCACAGACGTCAGATGGAACTGGCATTTCTCCAATTTCGCAAAGAGATGGTTCTCCCGGAGGCATAACAGCACCTGCTGAATGTGTTGAATGTGCTTTTGGACAGACTTAGAAAAGATTAGGATGTCGTCTAAGTAGATGATGAGAAATTTGTTAAGAATGTCCCGGAAAATTTCATTGACGAAGTCCTGAATGACTGCTGGCGCGTTGCACAGGCCAAACGGCATAACCAGGTATTCGTAATGGACGTCATGGATGTTAAACGCAGTCTTCCACTCATCCCCCTCGCGTATCTTTACCAAATTATAAGCGCCCGTAAGTCCAATTTAGAAAAAATGGTTGCTCCTTGAAGGCGGTCAAAGAGCTCTGAAATCAAAGGCAGTGGGTAGCGGTTCTTGCACGTGATTTTATTAAAGCCCCGGTAATCGATGCATGGGTGAAGAGACCCATCCTTCTTCTTAACAAAAAAGAAGCCTGCTCCGACTGGGGAAGAAGATTTTCGGATGAAAACCCTCTCCAAATTCTCAGCAATGTAAGTGTTCATGGCTTTAGTCTCTGGGAGAGAAAGTGGATAGGATCGCCCGCTGGGAAGGACTGCCCCGGGCAGCAGATCGATCGGACAGTCAAAAGGTCGATGCGGGGGTAGAACCTCGGATCGTGCTTTGTCGAAAACATCGCGGAATTACAAATATACTACGGGCAAGGAGTTGACCTCCTCTGGCAAGGTACACAAGCCTCCTGCCTTCTGGGGCAGCCTGGTACAGGTCTTGGCACATTGAGCACCCCACTGGATAGGTTCCCGGTTGGTCCAGTCGATGTGAGGATTATGAACTTGGAGCCAAGGAAGACCCAGGATCAACTCGACGGAAGGAGTGTGAATGACATCGAGGGTAATGGTCTCCGTTTGAGCCCCGACGAACTGCAGTAGAAGAGGCACCGTCTGTAGCGTGATGAAGGCCGGCTGTAGTGGTCGGCCATCAATGGCCTCCAGGCCCACTGGAATCCTCTTGCTGGTAAGTGGAATTTTGTTCCGTTCTGCAAAGGCTTGATCAATTAAATTGCCTGCGGAGCCGGAGTCCATGAATGCCAGTGCTTGAGTATGAAACCCCTCTCCAGACAGCGTCATTGGCAGCAGGATCCTGGTGGGAAGGACATCCTTGGTGATGGGGGAGAGAGTCAGTGTTCTAAATAAGATTACCCAGGATCTCATTGGGATTTGGCGTTTCCCGACTTGTGGGGACACTGGAGCACCAAGTGACCGAAATTGCCACAGTACATACAGAGACCTGCACTGCGCCGGCATTGTTTTTCAGCAGAGGACAGCTTATTCCCTCCCAATTGCTTTGGTTCCGGGACGTCCAAAGACGGAGGTGCTGGGGAAACGAACGATGGGACGGGAGACCTTGAAACCCGTTGACGATGACGAGAACGTTCAGTCTTCCGCTCCTGCAGACTCTGGTCCACCAGAATGCATGGGGCGATCAAATCCTCTAGGTCAGTAGGACGTTCCCACGCCGCAAGCTCATCCTTTAGGGGCTCCGACAGGCCCTGCCAAAACGCCGAAGATAGTGCTTCATTGTTCCACCCCGTCTCAGCTGCAATGGTGCGGAACTCCACAGTGTACCGGGCGACGGGATGATCTGCCTGGGTTATGTGGAAGAGAGAGGAAGCTGCCGTTAACTGCCGTCCAGGTGTGTCAAAGACCCTTCGGAACTCACGGGCGAAGAGGTTAATGTCCTGTGTGATGGGAGACTGTTGTTCCCAAATGGGGAGGCCCAGGCCAGAGCCTCGTCGGAGAGAAGAGCCACGATATAGGCGACCTTAGAGCTTGAGGAGACAAAACGAGAGGGTGAGAGTTGAAATTGAATAAAACATTGATTAAGGAAGCCCCTCCATCCTTGGGGGTCCCCAGCGTAGCGGTTGGGGGTCGGAATTCGGGGTTCCATAGCAGACGGAGGAGATGTAAAGACAGTTGCGGAGGACGTTGAGGCCATTGGTGAAGTTCCCGGACTGGAAGCTCGGGCTTGAGCGGTAAGGGAATGAAGGTTCTGCTGAAGCAAATCCATCCGCCTATCATTTTGTTCCAGATAAGACTGTAGCCTGACAAAGAGATTAGTGTGAGAAGTCAAAGTACGCTCCACATCACCGGGGTCCATGTTTGTTGGGCTGAGTATAATGTCAGGTCGAGCTCACCACAAACGAGGCGGGACCGCGGTGATGAGGTGGGAAAGGATATAACGCCACCCACAGCCATGAGGGCACGTCTTGAGAGTAGTAATGGTCTGAGTGTCCGAGTCGGGGCAGGAGAGGTACGGATGGTAGTGGGTGCTGTTAGCCAAGTCCGGGGTTAGAGAGAGAGACATAATCGTTTTACCGTTTGCTGAGTTCGGGTTGCCAGAGGTGCGGAGAGTCGTATTGCCGTATACCAAGTTCAGGGTGCCAGAGGTGCGGAGAGTCGTATTGCCGTATGCCAAGTTTGGGATGCCAGAGGTACAGAGAGTCGAAGAGGAAGCCGGTTCGGTACACGAGGAAGACTGCAAAACAAGACAAGGCAGGACTAGGGAGGCAGAGAGTAATGAGAACAACTGGTTCTATGCTCAGCCGACGAGTCATTGAAGCTGCAGGGTATATATAGGTGAGAGTATCCAATGGCAGGGTAGCAAGGTGGGGTGTGTGGATGGGCCAGGCTGTGATAGGGATAGGTCCAGAAGGGCTCCCGGAGGGGGGGCTATAGGGCCCAGTAGTAAGGCTGCATTTGATTGCAGCATTGGATAGTGATAGCGTGCCTTTAAGAGGTTGGTGCGCCTCCGTGTGGCCGCGCCTCCGTGTGGATGCGCCTGCAGGCGCGTGAGTGCCCAGACCCGGCACCAGAAGAGGGATGCCAGCGTGCGAGCGCGCGCCCAGGCGAGACGGCGATCGGCGTCCTGGAGGGAGGATCTCTGCGACTCGCGGGAGGACACGGCAGAACAGCGGGTGAGTGGGGAGCACGCCGAGGGCGGCGTGACTCCCTGGTCGTTACAAAAACACATCCAATGAATAAACCTGTAAAAGAGACATTTACAAACATTCAATATATTACTTACCATTAGAAGCGGTGGCCCTCCGACTCCCGGATAACAGGAAGTTCACGTACCTTGAAGCCCTCCAACAGAATCCGATGCCATCCGCCATGAAGATCCGGATCAGGTACCCAAATCTTCTTTTTTCTTTCTTTAATCACCTTCTTCTATCTTCATCTGTCACCATTTCTTGATCTTCTTTATCTTCTATCTTCTTGTTGTAATCCAAAAAGCCCCATGGTAGATCCCAACCGATGTTGTCTCGTCATCTTCTTGGGCTCAAATGAGGCGTCACAGCCTTAAATAGGGCTTGTGACGTCACATTTAGCCTCAAAATGGTTAACAGCCACCTGATTGGCTGTTTAAACCATGTTCCGACTTTATTTTAATTTTTTTTGACTAGATGTCATTTAAAGGGAATGATGCCAGCCAATCAGAATGGCTGTGCTTCATTTGCCTTTAAGATGACGTCACGAAGCCGGCGTCACATGGTATTTCAGCCAATCAGATCGTGGGAACAATTCCACACTCTGATTGGCTGAAATACCTTGTGACACAGTGGCCATCTTGGATTTAGTGACGTCATCTTAAAGGCAAATTAAGCACAGCCATTCTGATTGGCTGGCATCATTCCCTTTAACATGACGTCACTAAATCCAAGATGGCCGCTGTGTCACAAGGTATTTCAGCCAATCAGAGTGTGGAATTGGTTCCCACGATCTGATTGGCTGAAATACCATGTGACGGCGGCTTCGTGATTTCATCTTAAAGGCAAATGAAGAACAGCCATTCTGGTTGGCTGGCATAATTCCCTTTAAGTGACGTCATGTCAAAAAAATAAAAATAAAGTCGGAACATGGTTTTAACAGCCAATCAAGTGGCTGTTAACCATTAGAGGCTAAATGTGCCGTCACAAGCCCTATTTAAGGCCGTGACGCCTCATTTGAGCCCAAGAAGACGACGAGACAACATCAGTTAGGATCTAGCATGGGGCTTTTTGGATTACAACAAGAAAATAGAAGATAAAGAAGATCAAGAAATGTTACAGATGAAGATAGAAGAAGGTGATTAAAGAAAGAAAAAAGAAGATTTGTGTACCTGATCCGGATCTTCATGGCGGATGGCATCGGATGCTGTTGGAGGGCTTCAAGGTACGTGAGCTTCCTGTTACCCCGGGAGTGGTAGGGCCACCGCTTCTAATGGTAAGTAATATATTGAATGTTTGTAAATGTCTCTTTTTACAGGTTTATTCTTTGGATGTTTATTTTTTATTTTTTGGGGGAGGCACATTGACTGATAATATATTAATCTGTACTACTTCAGGGTACAGATTAATATATTATTATGACAATATTTGGGGGGCATTTCTGGCTTGGTATTGCTGTTGCTTTTTTTCGTTTCCGTTTATTATGTGGATGTGATAGTTTGTTTTTTCCTGCTTAATGCTAATAAAAGGTTTGCGATTGGTGTTCGTTTGTAGTTAATGTTATATTATGTTAGCTAATGCGTTTTATGGTTATTTCAGATATTGTTAGAATTTCTTTCTTTCTATTTTACTGTTTAAATTCATTAATGTTGTAGTAATTAATTGTTCTTATTGGTTAGTGTTACTATTCATTTTGAGTTGGTTTAGGAATTAATTGGTTTGATTGGTTAATGGTTTAATTAATTAATTGTTGATGTTGTTATTGCTTTTATTGATTGGATTAGCTGGCTACTGTTTTTATTTAGTGAAGTGTGTTTTTTTGGAGTTTAGTTATGTTTTATTATTGTGTGTCTTGTGTATTAATTTATTGTAATTAGGGTGCCCATTGAGTGCTATAGTGGCTTATCATGCCCATATTATTATTATATGGGTATGATGTACAGCACCGACATTGTTTATTGCACTAAATCACGACGGCACGCCGAGATCTACCCCAGCTGCCGCCAGTAACAACCGCGCGCCGCCGCGTTTCCCCCACGCACCCCCCCCCTCCAATTCGCGCGCAATTTACCTCCCTTCCCGACCCCGTACCCGGCACCTGCTCTGCCCCTCTGCTTCCCCGCACACCCGCTTACCTTCATTTGATCTCCAGGGGTGTCGGGGAAGCCTGTGGAAGCCGGGGAAGATGGGGAAGCCGGGCGCGCATGTTACTGTGACGTCACAGTGCGCCGCCACGCGCCGCGGCTACCCGCTTCCCAGCCGCATGGAGCCGGCGGCTTTTGCTTCAATAAACAATGTCGCTACTGTACCACTATACTACTCAATGGGTACAGAGTGGGTATAGTCAGTCCAGGGTGGGTGCTTAGGCTTCACGGATGGGTGAAGGGGGTATTAGCCCTAAGGATGGGTGTCTAGACTTTGCGGGTGGGTAGCAGTTGGGTTAACCCTTTTATTACCTTAGCGGTATTAACCGCTAAGGTAATGAAGGGGTTAAGTCCCCCCACAACCCCCCCGCAAGGCCTAAACAGCCACTAAGGGCCAAATTCCCCCTTCACCCAGCCTCGCTAGCCACAGTAAGCCTGGTATGGGTGTTTAACCCCTTCATTGCCTTAGCGGTTAGCCACTAAGGTAATGAAGTTGCTGTACTGCTGCGGCCGAGTTTATTCGAGCATTTGCCTGTTCTCGGCCGCAGCAGTAACCTGGCGCATGCCGGAGTGTGCCGGGCGCACGCCGAAGACACAGAGGAGCGCCCTCCGATCGGGGCTTTCTCCCTCCCGCTGCCGGGTCCGCCGGGTCCCCCGAAACCCCTGCCGCCGTCCCCCACATCGCGGGACACCAGGGCTCCCTCGGGGAGCCCTGGACGCGTGTGCAGGGTGCACAGGCACCCGATGACGCGTGACCGCACGTCGATGACGCGCGGCACGCCGAGGAGTGCGGCTAGCATGCCGGGCATCCCCCGGCTTGCGGAGCTAGCCGCACTCAAATAAAATGTGCTGCCTCTGTACATGCATTTTTCCTGCATCGGATGCATGCCAGGGGGCTCCGGAGCTGCTATTAATGGCTATTAGCTCCGGAGACACCCGGCATCAATCCGAGGCAGAAAAAGGGCCTGAATTTTTCTAAGTCCTGACACATCGCAGTATCTCCCCACCAATTTACCTACATTTTGAGGTGAATTGGATTTGGAGAGAAGATCGCCTTTTAGGGCTGCGATAGGCCGCAACAGCTGACTCACGGGAATCTGAATCGCGCGAGTTTATGATCCTCCCGAAAATGGTCGATAAGTGGCTGATCGCCGATCAATTGGCGATTTTCTTTTGATCATAAAATTTTGCGTCGATACAGGCCGTTATCGAGCACTTATCGAGGCTTTCTGAATACGAGTAGCCATTTTGGTCAATAAGTGCTCGATAAGGGCCTTATCGAGGCTTTCTGAATGAGGCCCTTAGTGTGTAAAAGAGGTGTCAATACTGGAGTATAGATGCTAAATTCCCATGGGTGTCCTTTTTTCACCCACCAGGTTTTGATTGCTCCCAGTCAGCTGTCTCATTCACCATTCGCTTTTCTAAATAACCCTCCCTGCTTCATCAGGGGTCAAACTATATAACTGAGCATGCCATGCCCAAAAATGTGACACTTTTGTTAATCTTTAAAATATGTTCTTTCAAGAGAAACTACAGCTTTTCTGTAATAAGAACGTTTGGGTTAGAGTATTTTTCCTGAACTAGTTTTAAATAGACATATATTTTAACAGTCTATAATTTTGAAAAAGCATTATTCCTAAATTACCATAATTCTGATAAACATATAATATATAAACTTTCATTTTTTCTTTCAGTTGTTTATAAAGAACTGTATTTGCTTTGAAATACATCAGCAATTTTATAGTTTTACAATTACATTTGAATGATAAATTATAGAAGATAAATGTATCTTGCTGTTGGGTGCTTCACAAATTAAAATACATTAAACATGTTTGAGTTCAAATCCAAGTCAGGAAATATGTTTTTGCATAATGAATGTATTATATATGATTGTAGCATATGGAAGTTTTGGTACTTGTAACATTTTTCATTTTATAAGATACTTAATTTCCTTTGATCAAGTTAACAGAGCTGTTCTACCACTTTGTATCGCAGTGCTAGAAAACTGTAAATGCTGTCATTTTGTGACCAGCTTTTAAGACTAAGATCAGCAAAAACTATGAAAAGTTACTTTTCTAAACATTTCAAATGCATATTTCGTTATATAATCCAACACTTGTCAAGATGAAAAATGTATGGTTTGGAGAACTGTTAGATGATTGTGGAATAATGTTAAAAACTTCATGAGATATATTGGTCCTGTCTTTTAAGCATCTTTGGAAATACAGTACCAATTGGCCTTGTTCCCCTTGTATAAACGAATAAAACATAACCCATATATGGTTTCATAAGCAAGTCTCTCATCAGTGTATCAAAGTACAGTATGTGATGAGAGTACAGTATTTGTCTCAACATGAGTCTGCAGTTAGCATACAGTAAATGTTCTGTATACCATTCCTGTGGATAACCAGCTCTAGCAGATTTTATACTTAAAAAAAAAAAAAAATTATAAATGAAACAAAGGTTATGCCTCCTGCTGTAGCATATTGATGGGTCATGCTCTGTTATCACTGGTAAGGAATCCTATGGAAACTGAAATTCTGCATTATAACACAATATGTTGTGTTATCAGTGGTACTGTAGCAATGAAGTCTGCTTCACAGTCACTTTGAAGTACATAGTAATAGGAACTATGTACAGTATGCAGTGCACAACACAGAGGGCATTCTCTCAATGATGGCTGTTTACATTTAGCAGCAATTGGCCCCATTTGCAATATTGATGTTTATTTACAATGTTTAAATCAGAGCTCCAGATCTATTTGTAACTCTGGGGGCACACTACATCCCTCAATACTTATATTTTATTTGCCAGTAGTCTTCCTGTAAATTCGAGGATGGTGTTGGAGGTATTATAATAGGAATAACCAAAATTATCCTCCTATTACATTCCCGCCCATAGAACTAAGGCTGATTTTGGAGCCATTTGAATTCCCAGAATAGAAGCAAAAACACAGGCAATGTAAAAGTTCATTATTTCAGGGAGGACCCTTTGTACGAGTTCTGTTAAAAAAAAAAAATTGTGATTTAACCACTTTGTTATAAACAGAAAAAGCCAGGTGTTTCTGCTATCAAATCATTACTTGCTTGGTTAAAATTTCTGTACTCAGCAGGTCATAGTGCCTTGCTGTTGGAATCACTTAACAAGGAAAACTCTTATTGACTTGTATGGAAGCTGTTTCCATGCAATAGTGCCCAATTTGATACTATTTCAGTTTATTGAAAAAACCCCATTGAATCAGGTTCTAAGTTGAGTAGAGCTCATAAAAGAATAATGTTCATTTAGCATCAAAAAATGAGCTTTTGCATTTAGAATTTCAAATACTTGCACTGTTGTACAATCTAAGCATTTCATCACTAGCGATCACATACTCTTTTGTAAACAAACACTGAATTTCTCATTTTTAATAATGTACAGGTGTAGTCCCTTTCAAACAGATTTTTTTCTACCGAAACAACAGCTGTCAACTTTGAATCAAAAAATCATGCAGATGTTTAAAAGTATTATTGTTAACAAGTAATCCATGAAGTAACCTTGTTGGCTAACAGAAGTACAGCAACAGTGGCACAACCCCTATAAAGCCTTCATACAACCCATGCAATCTGCAATGTAGAGATTGACGAGGATGAGAGAGATAAATGAGAAAAAAACAGGACTGAGGTTCATATTGACTAAAAAAAGTATACACCTGTAAAGTGCACCAATTTTCTTGTGTTATAAATCAAGATAATACATTGTATTAATTGTATTATTATATCAAATAAAGTAAAAAAAAATACAGTATTTTATAAAAACATATAAGAACAATGACAGAAAAAAAGGGTGGTATTCCTGGAAGGTAAATGGCGAGTTTATTGTGGCTGGTTTTGGGGGAAAGGAAACAGGGAGTACAGTACTGTATGTATGTTAGGACATGTACTGTTGTACTTGCAGTTCTTTTACTGTAACTGGATTAGAACAGAGGTGAAAACAAATTAATCAGGCTCCTAAAACAAAAACTGATACTCTGACCATATATAAATGTCCAATAGGATGAATCTGCGATCTTCAGAAGAGCCACAGGAACAGTTTTAGACGCCTGGTTCATTTTTTTTCATGTATATGTCTGTTTGTACAATTCAGTAGTTCACCTGGCTGCCTAGCCATTATACATTGTTTTTGTTATCACTAGATATTGATAATCACTAATTAGTTTTTAGGCTTTAGCGCTTATATCACTTTATTTTTCTTTGTATTAGAACAGAGGATAACTTTAAACAGTTACAGGTTTATTCTTAAACATACCACTGTACCATGATTAACCAAGCTGCAGGGCCAGCAGCCAGCAGACTATATATATATATATATATATATATATATATATATATATATATATATATATATATATATTATATATATATATATATATATATATATATATATATATATATACTGTATATATATATATATACTGTATATATATATATATATAGCACTGTGTGCTCATTTGCATGTCATTTCCCAGAATCCCTTGCTGCAGTGGAAGTGCTGTGTGCTGGGCGATAATGGTGAAAGACAGGGTTGCAGACCTGTCTAAGATATGCAAATGAATATACAGGAATATTTACAGTTGCTATATGCTATACTGTGGAGGGTTTTTGTCACTTTTTTTTACCCACCATAACCTTAATAAATGTGGTGATTACCTACTCTTTAATCTCAAATGAGCAAGTGTCAGCAACCAACCTCACACTGATGATACACATCACGGTTGAAACATGTCTGTGAGTGGGTTAACTGACTTTGCATCTCCCAAGAACTTGCTTAAAAGCTGTGTTTAAAGCAGCATGCATTGGCTAAGGGTTGTTCATGTAATGTGAGCTTGAGATAAAAGGTGGCATTGTGTGATCATTTGCATGTCATTTCCCAGAATCCTTTGCTGCAGTGGAAGTGCTGTGTGCTGGGCGAATATGGTGAAAGACAGGGTTGCAGACCTGTCTAAGACATGCAAATGAACATACAGCACCGGCAGGTTTTATTCTAACACTTCCCGCATGGCAGGTTGCATGCGGGAAGCGTGGTGACGCGGCTTGTCGCGGCGTCACTGTGACATCACAGTCACATGCGCGCCAGGCTTCCCCGGCTTCCCCGACACCCCTGGAGTTTAAAGTGAGGTAAGCGGGGGTGCGGGGAAGCAGAGGGGCA
Organism: Ascaphus truei; assembly: GCF_040206685.1. Lineage (NCBI taxonomy): Eukaryota > Metazoa > Chordata > Amphibia > Anura > Ascaphidae > Ascaphus > Ascaphus truei. The sequence continues at coordinate 191,519,982 of NC_134483.1, read as the reverse complement.
GAGCAGGAGCCGGGGTCGGAAGGGGGGCTTAAATGCGCGCGAAGTGGAGGGGGGTGCGCGGGCAACACGCGGCGGCGCGTGGTCTAGACCGGGCGCCAGCTGGAGTAGATCCCGCAGTGCCGCCGGTAAATGTTTAAATAAAAGCTGCCACTACTGTACAGTAATATTTACAGTTGCTATATGCTATACTGTGGAGGGTTTTTGTCACTTTTTTTACCCACCATAAATGTGGTGATTATATATATATATATTTGAATTATAGTACGTGAAGTGGTTCATGTTTCTTTTTTTACCGTATCATATTTTTGAGAGAATAGTTTACCTCTAGCGCATAACCTTTACTACTACTATATTAGTCTCCACAATGATTTCTACATCATACAGTACATGGATAGTTTGTGAGATATAACACAATGTGGTTCCTATACATGTAACAGATAAATACAACATATCTTATTTGCATATTGCTCACATTTACAGTACAAAGTACAAAAAAAACTTACCTAAATGTAACAGGGACTTATCACGTTTTGGAGAGAAATTGCCTCTAAATCCAGCAATGTGCTGGTTTATTGCACACATGCAATCAAACAGACTCCACCTGGCTGATTAAGACTCTTAGAAAAAGCATGTTGTGAGAAACAGGAGAGAGTTTCCTTAGCTCACATTTGGGCTGATATTAGGAGAAAGAGGTCTGCAGAGATATCCTTTGCCCACAACTGGGCTGACTTGAGGAAAATATGATGTCTTGATGCACCCAGAAGGACTGTAAGCTGACAGCAATACAAGGGACATGGCCTCTATACCCAGACACAGAGAGTGCCATAGCACACAAGGATGTGACCTAGGAGAACAGAAAGGCCTTCCTCTACAGCAACAACAGAAAGAGATAAGAGACTTTCTTATTGGACTGTTGTGTGTATGTATATATATATATATATATATATATATATATATATATATTAGAAAAAAAGAAGAGAAAAAGCGCCCGATCCTTGTGTAAAATCAGATAAAAAATTTAATAAATCATGGACAAGACAAATGCACACTTACAATTTGTCAATAAAAATAAGGCATATAATGGGACCAGCCCATGCACCAGACTGAAGACTCCACGGTCACCTCTGCATAATAGCATCCGAAATGGTTCCAGATATTGCGTCTGTAATCGCCGCTGTCTCCAAGATGGATGTGCTTCACTTGAAAGTACTGGATATACACTCTCAAAACTCTCCATCCCCATGGTATCAACGTGGACTGGGAGTTGAAACACTTCCTTATGGGTTAATCGGATGGGGAGTTTTGGGGGTATGTATCTATGTGCATCTCATGTATTTTTCAATTCATTACAGTTCAATACACAATTGGATTTACCAATTCTGCATATTTCTCTATGAGGTATGAACGATGTATAGTTGCATTTATTCCTATAGTTGGTACTCTTTGTGCCCATTTCATACACTAGTTTTCATAATTGTTTTGTCATTCTCCACAGAATTATAATTTTATGATTCAATGATTCTTTAAACCTTTATCCATTTTTTATTGTATATGATATATTTTGATATCATAGATGCTGCAATTCACTGTTTGTGATTTTAATTTATATGTTACTTTGTATTGTCTACTTGTCATTTTTATTAATGTTGTTGATTAATCATACACACTGCAGTCTGTATAGGGTCCTCCCAACACCAATTATACAACTTACTGATTGCAATTGCCTGTTTACAATTAAGTGTTGACCAATCAGGATAAGAATCTATGTATATATCTGACTCCAGTGTGAGAGACCTTTACTCTTTGATAAAGTTCCACACAGGAACGAAACGCGTCAGAGTGGTTCTCTGTGATGCGCATCATTCTAGTTTAATAAAGCTGTTTTTAATCATTCACGTTTGCGGCTGAGTTCCTGTTGCAGTGACCACCTATACACCACGAACATTCTTCACTATATTTTTTGGTGGAGCACGCAGGCTACTACACGGAGCTGGGAGCTGGTCTTTATTTCCCTTTCCTGACGACTGCGTTTGGATCCGCCCCTTGCATTCGTTCCAGGGTTACCCAGGATCGCTGATTTGGCAGCGCATGTCACATTCATCCACAGCATAGCTGTCGGCCCTCGGAGATGACGTCACATACCAGCGCGACGCCCGAGGAGACGGGACCGGCCAGGCACGGGCAGTGAACACACCGGGTTGGGTCAGGGCAGCAGGTGACTGTATCGTGAGTACACGGGAGGGGTAGCTTATGGTTGCCTCTCTCCCTGTCTCTAACCATTCCCTGTGCAACAGCCCCCCACCCAGGTTTTATCTCTTATCTTGCCGTATGCTTTTGTTGCCGGTCCCCTCATACAGGATCTTCATGCCTGTGTATAGGCCATTCTTGTTCTCATATGTGTCAGAGACTGCTTTCACACACCCAGATTTACCTGTGGATCATTTGAAGCACCGGACAATACGGGGTTCATTCCCCCACAACCACAATACATATATTACAATTGTAATTCATTTGTTTCATGCCATATACATATTAATATGCTTAACTTATAAACTAGACATCTGTGCTTGGTGCAACATCTTGCCACATTTGATCAGAGCTGCAGCAATTTGGGTGTAGTGTGTGAAGGGCGCTGTCTTTATTACTGTTATATATATATATATAAATATATATATATATGAAAAAACAAGAAAATATAAAGTAGCGCCAAAAAAGTGAAGTGTTGGACAATTCAAATAATATAATAAAGCAATAGTTAAATATTAATAATATTAATAATGTCTATAAAATTATTATATAAATATACTATAATTATGTGCTTTATAAGTGACCTATAAAACTCAACAACACATCAAAATACATAAAATAAATGCGGAAAAAATGTGTGAAAAAAACAGTCCTTTGAGTAAAACTCCTCAATGGTTGAACAGTAATTTCTGGTACGTGGGGAACTCTGGCAGCTCTCATATAGGATGAACCACATGCAAGGATTACCTATAGGAAAAAAAGAAGAGAGAGCGCATGCCCCATAGCGTAAAATTGTACATTTATTGGAAAGGGGTAGGGGGGATGGGGGGGTGAAAATTCACTCACAAGGGTAGGTATAAAACAAGCAGTATGTGATAAAATCACCGCCAATCAGGTCAGGCCATCTGCATCCAGATTCCACAGTCCAACTCTCACTTGAAACTGCTAGGTGAAGATAGCTGGTGCAGGACTCCAAAGGCTCAATCAGCAGGCAAATCCAGTTATTTTCGAGTTCAAAAGAAGAATCCTGTTGTTGCTGGCCGCAATATTTGTCCGCGCTCGATGCGGCCCATCTGCGCATGCGTGGTGACTTTATTCCATAATTCTATGACGAGCGCGGACAAATATTGCGGCCAGCAACAACAGGATGTTGCCAATATGTGTTGGCTATATTTCAAATGGAAGCTAGATCACAACCGTGGAATTACAGACCTGTAAGCCTGAAATCAATAGTGGGGAAGGTACTTGAAGGTTTATTACGGGATAATATTCAGCAATAACTATTGGGATAAAAAAATATTAGTATGTCAGCATGAATTTATGATGGATAAGTCATGCCAAAGTTTATTTGAGGCAGTAAGTAGGAATGTAGACAAGGGTAATGCAGTTGATGTGGTCTACATAGATTTTGCAAAGGCTTTTGATACGGTTCCACACAAGAGGTTGGTGTACAAAATAAAGAAAATTGAACTCAGTAATAATATATGCACCTGGATTGAAAACTGGTTAAAGGACAGACAACAGAGGGTTGTCATAAATGGAACTTTTTCAGGTTGGGCAAAAGTCGTTAGTGGAGTACCTCAGGGATCGGTACTTGGACCCCTGCTTTTTAACTTGTTTATTAATGACCTTGAGGTTGGCATAGAGAGCAAAGTCTCCATCTTTTCTGATGACACAAAATTGTGTAATGTAGTAGAATCAGAATAGGCTATAATGTCTCTCCAGAAAGACTTGGATAGACTGGAAACTTGGACAGTTAAATGACAGATGAGGTTTAATACAGATAAATATAAGCTTATGCATTTGGGAAGCAAGAATAAACAGGCAACTCACAAATTAAATTGGGATAAATTGGTAGAATCTTTGATGGAGAAAGATTCAGGAGTGCTTTTAGACAGTCTAGTAGACTACAAATAGTGCCCAAAGTTATGCAGTAGCTGCAAAGGCAAACAAGATCTTATTTTGCATTAAAAGGGCAATGAATGGAAGGGAAGTAAATAATTATGCCCCTTTATAAAGCATTAGTAACACCACACATTGAATATGGAGAACATTTTTGGTCACCACTCCTTAGAAAATACTTCTGGAACTAGAGAAAGTGCAGATAAGATCCACCAACTTAGTAAAGGGTATGGATAACCTGTCGTATGAGGAGAGGCTAGCGAAATTAGATTTGTTTTCATTAGATAAGAGGTGTCTAAGGGGGGATATGATAACTATGTACAAATATATTCAGGGTCAGTACAATGAGCTTTCAAAATAATTATTCATCCCAAGGGCAGTACAAAGGAAACAGGGCAATCCCTTATGGTTGGAGGAAAGGAGATTTCACCAGCAACAAAGGAAATAGTTCTTTACAGTAAGGGTAGTTAACATGTGGAATTCATTACCCATGGAGACTGTGATGGCAGATACAATAGATATGTTCAATTAAAGGTTGGACATCTTTTCTTTTTTTTTTTTTTAGAAAGAAAAGGTATACAGTACAGGGATATACCTAATAAGTAAACATGGGAAGGAGGTTGATCCAGGGAGTAATCGGATTGCCAATTTTTGGAGTCAGAAAGGAATTTATTTGAACCCTTATGAGATACCATTGGATGATATTTCACTGGGGGGTTTTGTTTGCCTTACTCTGGATCAATATACTGTACAGATATAGGATAAAGTATCTGTTGTCTAAATTTAGCATAGGTTGAACTTGATGGACGTATGTCTTTTTTCAACCTCTTCTACTATGTAACTCTCATTTCTTTCTTCCTGGGAGACCTAACTGTTATAGTGAGCCAGTATTTGTAAAGAGAAATCAGTAGATATTAGGCTTAGAGGAAAGTTAACATGCAGCTACAGATGGGCACAATGTTCACCCTCATTTGATGCAGCCACTGCAGATGTTATAACGGTGTTTGCATATAGTGGAGAATGGGTTTCAATGGGCCCTTGGATGGTGCTGGCCAGCAGATAATGTTGAGGCCTTGTGCTATGCACAAATCTTGGTTCAATCAGCCCCAGGAGGGGCTGAGCTCCTCTCCCTTCCCTGGGTTGGAAGGCACTGACTCTATAATTTGGAAGGCATCCTCCCTAATGCAAAAGGAGAAGGCACAGGGTCTGCACCATGATTGGCTGCAACACAGACCAAGTGTCACCTTCTCTCTTGCTACTCAAGGAGGCTGTGTGAGGGGGGTAACCCCACAGAATAGCCTGTCACTGCCTGTAGCTAATAGGACTTACGTGACAGTAGGGCAGAAAGATAGTCTGGACCAGCCATGGCTATATCTATATATAGGGTGTGGCCTCCCAAACGCACCCCTTAAAATCTACCTAATTATTTTAACACCTGATTCTAATTATCACTTTTAGTTTAACTGATAAAAACAGGGTTTCACTTACTTTTGCACATTCCTTGACTCTTAATTACTCATTGTTTATCTAATTCATACATCATTTATTTTTTCAAAAGACCTGGAATTGATTAATATAAATCCTATTGGATATTAAGAAGGCTATCATGGAAAAACTATGTATTTTCATAATTATAATTGGGGTTCACAAACTTTTTCTTGCCAAGATATGTATGTATATCTTTATATAGCCATTCATGTACATAGCACTTCCTGCATACATGGTTGGCATTATATAAAAATATATCTAAGATTTTTTTTAAAATATTTATAAAAATGTGCTTCATAAAAATGTGTAAAACTTACAAATTATACCTTTTTTTGCTGCAGGAGGAAGTATTGAACCTGGCTTGAAAATCACTGAACTAGTCCAACTTGGTCGATTGTGTTATTGACTGTTTACATTTAGAAAGATTACTTGAAAAAGTCTTATCCCCTTTCTCAGATAGTATTGTCCACTCTCATACTGTATACCCATTGTAGTACAGATTGAGCGACAAAGGAAATGAAGAACAATTTTAGTATCCTCTTTTAGTACTGTAACACCAGAAGTACAAGCGTAAATAGAGGAAAGTAACATTTATTTCCAATCTCTATACCCATTCTTTGTACCCATTGCCTACTTCTGTCACAGGATCAAAACTAATATGTATATAAACCTTCCATAGCCCCACACCTCACAGTAGCCAATTTATCAATAATATACCTTTTATCCAAACATTACAGGAGAGGAATATAGAAACAAAATGAAATGAATGGAAAGAAGACCAATATTCAACTGTAATATTACTGAAATAAAATATTGATGATAATCTATTATTCTCAAAATGTATTGATCTCTTTTCAGACACTCATAGGAAATTCAAATGCTGACAGTGTTGTGCACTACAAACTTCAAAATCACATCAGAGCAAGATTCTTTCGTTTTGCTCCATTGGAATGGAATCGGAATGGCAGGATAGGAATGAGAATAGAAATATATGGATGCACATACAGTAAGTATTGAATTGAAATGACCGAAAATGCAGATTCTTATAAAATTCATATAGTAAGTCTGTCAATGCATAAACAAATATAATATTTTAAAATTACAAAGTGTTATTTTATATTTTTGGTAGAGATGTCCATCTGACCCTGTGTTTTTGTTCCAATTTTTGGCGAATATGGGGATAATATTGGTTTGATGAAGAAAATCATAATGTAATCTGGTAATATTTTTGCTTCTTATTTCAATTTTTATGTCACTTATGATCTATTTAGCAAACATAATAATAAATAATAATGTTAAAAAATACATACATATATGCTAGTGTTGACAAGGCGTTACCTGCGTGAAACATACGTCGGCAGTTAATTACGTCATCAGTGAGCACACACGTACTGTAGCACTGACTTAAAGAAATTAAAACTAAATAAAGTTATAAATACATTTATCATTGCAGAGAGATAGATCCTCACTGAGGAAGGCAATATGCTGGCAACAGGGAATTAGCCAGTCAGGAGGTGCTGTGTTTTGCTCTCTAGATTCTGAGCACCTTTCACATTGTACATTTAACAATCTATTCAATTGAATTGGCATATACAGTGCGCTGCTAGGCTGGTTTCTAACAGATCTTAAATACTGCAGGTACTTACCTTGTACGAATAGCTCATTTCATGGGATATGTAGCAGACTTTCAGTGGGTACTGCAGTCTTCAAGTTACAAATCTGGAAACCATAGATACATGCTGCTGAAGTTGATTTAAAAGGGAATGTACAGAATGCCTGTGCAGTAAGTCACAGACAAATAATGATTATTAATGTGGCCGCCTTTCCCTATGCCTAAGGGAACTACGTGGGCAACTACACGTGCTGCTGCACCTGTCTGCTCACAGGAGGGCTAAGCCTCCGCCTCTGGGAGCCTGGGGTGAGCTCTCTCCCTCTCTCTCTGCATGCAGCGCCTCCACCTATGAAGGATCCCAGTTTTGACAGGATAACCCCTCACAGGAACCAAAACACAGTAATGAGTAATACACCATACATATGTATATAACTAAGCTTTACTGTACACACACTAAACACAGATATCACACTACAGTATATGACCCTACACATGATGGTTCCCCCAAAGTACTGAAGGTGCTGTAAAACCAATAACCTCTGGTGTCCTGTCCCAGAAATCCCACCCAAATGTGAGGTAGTGCTACCCCCTGTAAATGTAGGTGCACATTGGGTACCTGCCTGGGTACTCCAGAACCCAGGTGCTGCTTGGCATGATGGGTTGGAATGGGTCCCACATAGCGGGGCCTCATACACAAATCCCCTCTCTCCTAAAGTGTCCTGATCCTCCTAGCAGTATGAGCTCCAGCCAGAGGTCTCAAACACTATCACAGAATACTGCGGCCTGGTCCCAGGTTTCAGAGTGCCGTGTGGCTGTCCGTCCATCAGCACAGAGCTAACAATAAGGAGAAGAGTCCCTCTCTGGGGCCTTCCCTACAACACTCTGCTACTATGGCTCAGGGCCTAACTGAGGCCTAGGGGCAGTATATAGACCTAGCTCAGGAAGCATGCTCCCTGGACATTACCTTCTGTCTTGCTGCCTCTCTCCGACTGAGCCCGCTTGCTCCATGTCCCAGAGGATATCCTGCTCCTTTTAGGCTGCTTCAAATCCATTGGACGGGACAGCCCACATGATCTCCCTCCCCCCGAGGATTCTGGGACTCGTAGGCCCACTTCAGGCTATGCGGAACCAGTTAAAGTTGGCCGCACGCTATTCACCGCAAATCCTTCTGGGAATTGTATTCTCTATGGGCTTTTGAAGCCATTTAAAGATGGCCTCTGCTCCGATCGCAACTGTGTAGGCGCGGCAGTCCGAAATGGCCACCACTACCTCTCCCCACTAACGCAGAGCTCCTGATGGCAACCCAGCATCTCCCCCCTCATTGGAGGTAAGGAGGAGGACTCTGCTACATTAATTTAATTCAAATCGTCTATGTCATATCACAGAGAAGCATTTCAGTAAATAAATTTAAATTTACTACTGCTCTCTATAGGAAAGCCCTGCTTGGTATACATTGATATTAAATAGTTTATAAATGCAGAAAGATACATTTCTGCTACATTAGTACAGTATGAGTGTTTGGCTGCAAGAAAGTTGATACTGTTGCAATCAAAGCACTATCAGTAAATTCTCTGTACTTTCATTAGTATAGCGGCTGAGACATTGCTATCCTGCAGAGCACATATATACTGCCATATACAAGCAGTGTGTGGCAGTAGATTAGCACCCTAAGAGGTCAAACAGTTATCAGCCAGTTACCTACACTTAATACTCCTACAGTTATACCTACCTCTCAGTGATCAATCTATGCGTTGTACTTTTATTATATGTGGCATCATCATGGCCGGTACAAGGGTTTTTGGAGCCTAAGGCAAACCTTCAATTTGGCACCCCCCCCCCCCCCACACACACAATTAACTTTCAGATTTGTTTCTTCTTCTATATAGCTGAAAAATATAAATGTTATACCTAATAGATTTTAGCTAACATTCATATACTGTACACTCCCCCTCTTTCCCTGTCATTCTTTTCCCACCCTCTCTCGCTGTCACTCCTCCTTTTCTCCCTATCACTCTGCCATTCTCTCCCTATCATTTCCCCCTTTCTTTCTATCATTCTCGTTAACCCTCTCTCACTGTCATTCCCACCTCCCCCCTCTTTTCTTATCATTCACCTCCCCCCTCTGTCTCTGTTACCCTGACACACACACACACACAAGGGACAGCCACGCAAGACAACACACACAGCAGGAAAAAGCAAAACACACAGTGACACAGACACACCCTCACCTCTCTCTGATCCACGCTTTACTCCTCTGCTTGGCCCCGCCCAAGGCTCCTTACACCTCTTCCTGATTGGCTGCTGCTGGGTAATTTAACCAATCAGGATGAAGGAAACTACCCAGCTCTCTCCCTGCTCAAGGAACAAAAACCCTGCAGTGTTAGAAATCATCCACCACCCAAATTCTGCTGCTCTAGGTGCCCACCTAGTTGGCCTGATGGTTGAACTGGCCCTGGACATAATGCACCACAACATTGCCTGTAGCTCCCTATTTTTAAACTAAATAATACAAGTTAAGTAATGAGCTATATCCCCAAATCTACCTGGTACCTGAGAGTTTTGCCATCTCTAGGGATTTCTTTCTCTTCCTTTTGTTTTTGAATACTATGAAAGCTTGAATAATATACCCCACTAACGAGGAAAATATATGTGCCAACATGCAAATGAGGCCTAGCATGGCAAGTAAGGCCTCAATTCACAAATATGGAACACATCAAAAAACAGTGGCCCTCATTTTCCAGAGTCTTGAATGTCCCTGGGCTTGACAGTGTTCAGGACGAAGGCATGAAGGCAGCAGGTGCTAAGAATCCCTAGAAAATTCCGAACTACCGGACTCTCTTCAGAGAAGCAGGACAGCAAGAACTGGAAGATGAACTTGAGAATATTAAATGGGATATTGTTGGCTTTAGTGAAGTTAGAAGAGGAAGGCCTAATTGAGCTCAAAAGTGGACACATATTCTATTCCAGAGGTATAGATAATGAAAGAATCTATGGAATAGGCTTCAACGTTAACAAGAGATGGAGAAACAACATAGTGGAGTAAGATAATTCATTGTAAAGAGCAGCCCTAATGTCATTCAGTTGACAAAGAGATACAGGCTTCATATGATCAAAGTGCATGCTCCAACATCAAGTCACGCAGACAATAAAGTGGAAGATTTTTATAAAGATACTTACTAATCGGCTACAACAAACCCTGGACTTCGGCCAGCCTAGCAAACAAGCGGGATTTCACAGTGTATACAACACAATGGACCACATTAAAGTCATGCAAGAAGTGATTCCTGAATTAATTAATATGATCTACCACTCATTTTAGGAGTCATAGATTCTGAAAAAGCATTTGATTTAGTCTACAGATAAGTGGTCCTAGATGCATTAAGAAGACAACATTTTGAAGAGGCGCACATTAATATTATAAAGAATATTTATGAGAATGCCAAATCAACAATTTGATTATATGAAGTTACAAGCAAGATAACGATGAGCAAGGGAGTGCGGCATGGAGACAACATGTGGCCATACCTTTTTACTGCAATGCTTGAAGATTTGTTCAAGACAAGTTCAATTGGGAAGAAAAAGTAATCAAAATCAACATTAAATATTTGAGTCACATATGATTTTCAGATTACATTGTTTTTTTTTTGCCACAAGTCCAGAAGAACCCCAGCAACAAATTGGAGAACTCACAGAAGTAAGAAAGAATGTTAGCCTCCGTATGAATCTCAGCAAGACCAAAGTGATGTTTAACAAATGTGCCAAGTCTGCAAAGATTTAAATTAATGAAATTGAACAAGTTGAAGGCTGTCTACCTTGGCTGGTGTAACGAGTGCTCACCAAAAAGAGGACAGGACCCCAGGGCTGAGGAGGGGATGTTGGAATACTCTGACAAACAACCACGCAACCGCGTCTGGATTGCAGAGTCATAGTCGTGTAGCTGGGTCAGTGTTGAAGAGGTCAGAATAGTCGTAATACTCGCCGTGGTCTGGGGTTGGAGAAGTCAGATGGTCGTAGTGCGAAGCCGCTGTCCAGGAGTAGAGAGGTCAGAATGGACATTGTGCATAGCTGAGGTCCAGGGGTCAGAGAAAGTAGAGGTCCGGGTACAAGCTAAGGTCAAAGGTACAAGAGATGAAAGCAGAATGCACAGAGCAACAGCAGGGCACCAGGATGCTAGTGGCAAGTTCTAGAAACATAAACACAAGTTTATGCTCAGCCAATTTGCCTAGGGGCTGGCTGAGCATATAAAGCACAAAGAGCCAATGGGAAGGCTGCAGGCAGTGAGTCATCACACATAGACTGTGTACTGATTGGCAGGGGCGGAGTGTATCCCAGCTGTGGAGTAATGAAGGAAATTAGCATTAACCCCTCAAGTGTTTCTGGTCATGCGACGCTGACCTTTAGTGAGACAGGAGCATCCTCTGTTGCATCACGGGAGTGCGGGGGAGGAGCCTAGGTCCGGTGCCGGCAGGAGTACTGCGGTGCTCACGCAAAGTGCACACGTGAGGGGCATCACCCAATGCGTCATGGGAAGCGTCACGGGGCGGGACCAAGGACCAATCCTCACAGCTGGCAAATAACAATTAATGGTAGCGTTGTGAATTAAATCAATTGGAGAATGAAGATGGTAGGGAGCACATTTGGGAGGAAAAAGACAATATTTTAAGGGAACCTTCCATTGTTCCTCAAGAAGAACATTTTCGACCAGTGTACCATATTATTCCCATGCTCACGTATGGATGTGAAACTTGGACTCTAAATGTGAAGATAATCCAGAAGCTTCAGACAACACAAAGAAGTATGGAGAGATTTATGTTAGGTATTACCAGAAGAGACAGGAAAAAGAATGAATGGGTTTGAAAACCAAACAAAAGGCTGTGTAGAATTAAGCTTCAAACCCTTACTCTGCTATTGCAATGTATTATGGGTAAAAGTTCATGTTGTCCCTATTCTCTCATGTTGCTACTCAAAATAAACGTAGTCTCTGGCAGATTGATCTCCCAAAACAAGGGTGACATGTCGTTTCTTTCACAGCTGTGACATAATCACAAGGGTGAAGAAATTAAAATGGCGGTGGACTGGATATATCGCAAGAAGAAATTGTCATTGGTGGACAAAGATGATACTCGACTGGATTCCAATAGAAATTAAAAGACGAAAACCAAAAGAAAGATGGAAGGATAATATCAGAAAATGTGTTGGAGCAACATGGAGAAGAGAGGCTTCCAACCGCAGTATCGTTGGGGAGACCATCATCCCACAGTGGATTAAGAAAGGCTGAATGATGATGACATATATATATATATATATATATATACATATACATATATATACCAAAAGACTAGTAGCGCCGTTTTTAATCCCAGGAAGAAGAAGGAAGGACGAGAGGCCATGCTGAAACGGGGATGTCCTATACTTAATATTGGACTTACTGAGGAGAGATTCTCTGAGCTCTCGTGGGGCTGAGCTCCCCTAGGAATTTAGCACGAGAGGCCGTGCTGAAGCGGGGACGTCTGCTCCATACCATGGACTAACAGATAAGCGAAACCCTTTATTGAAATGTACAGAGTCTTTATGTTCAGTCATAACAGTACCTGTTTGAGGTGGTAATCATCTTAGCTGTCCATCCGGATAATAAGGGTTAAATCTTTATGTGTAGTTAGTCACCTAAGAGGAGTAGAAGTTTATTTTATGATTTCGTTTTTACTTAAAGGGACGGTGGGATTGTTAGTATATTATTTATCCCTGTAAATAAACCCCATTTATAGAAATAATACGTTTCCTGCCTTGGGCCTGTAATGTAGTGCACACGTGTGCGCTACCGTGCACGCATCAATTATAATTGGCTGATTAAACCTTACCTTCTATACTTCCGACAAATATGTTTCCAGAGTTTGCAGCGTGTGTTGTTGCACGGTTTTGTGCCGTTATTCATGTCTTTAAAATCGTTTAACAACGATTTTAAAGACATGAATAATGGCACAAAACCGTGCAACAACACACGCTGCAAACTCTGCAAACATATTTGCCAGGATCCCACAGCCAGTCACAACCATAGAACATTCAATGTTAAAGGATCATACAGCTGCACATCCACGAATATAGTGTATATGATTCAATGCAACAAATGTGACCAACGTTGCTACTTTGGGGAAACCAGCCAAAAATTACAAGGAAGAATGAATATGCACAGACACTCTATACTCCATCACGAAGAAGGAAGATACTGCTCACCTGTGGGACATCACTTCTCACAACCAGATCATTCCATAAATGATTTAAAAATCAAAATCCTCAATGGAATGTTTAAAAGCACCCAAGAACGGAAAACATTTGAGCTCAGAATGATAAGACTCTTTGACACCAAAACCAAGAGACTTAATGTGGACATGGGTTTTCTCACACCCTACCAAAATTGTCTGTAATTATCCTGCTTGCCTCTATTCTTATCCACACTTTCTCTCCCCCCCCCCCCCCACCAGCATCCCTTCCCCTCCCCACTTTTCTTTGACACTGTCCCTTGGCTTCAAACACTTAACACCCGACCTTATCTACAGTAAATATCTGTTTATGTTTTTTTCTCTACACTGTTTTAGCATTGATTCCTGTGTAAATCAGTATTGCTGACCTGAAGAAGAGAGGAGAACTCTCGAAAGCTTGTCCTATGACATAAATTGTTAGTCCAATAAAAAAGGTATCACCTAATACTGAAGAACTCATTTATTCTGCACTATCGCAACTGGACTAACACGGCTACTTTCTGCTTTATATATATATATATATATATATATATATATATATATTAGACAGAAGAAGAAAGCGCACAACCCATAGCGTAAAAACATACAAATAGTTTAATAAAAATATATTGAGAGGGAAACAAGCTCACTCACAAACATAGAAAGTTATTAGGCATGTATGAATATATTATCACCACCACGGGAACAGCACGGCAAGATCTCCTGTAGCATCAGATGAAACAAACGCCGCCTGCTCATGTCCAAAGGTCTCAGACCTCATGGATGGTGTTGAAACTTGAAATCTTTGGAGTCCTGGGTTGTCAGTCTTTCCACACCAGACCGGCTATCAACCGTGCCAATTCTGGGGCTGTGTGCAGCAGGGCTGGAAGCTGCTTCCGATCCTTGTTGATGACGTAGTGTCGGCGCTGCTTCCTGACGCGTTTCGTCAGACACACTGACTTTTTCAAAGGATATTGGAACAACAACAGAGACAAAAGTATATATACCCAGAAAAGTGGGTGGTGGATAACAATTAATCAATCACAAAGCTCCCCCAATTAAAACTAAAAGGGCAATAACTTAAATACTCACATATCAGCTGTTAGAGCTATAGAAAAAAGAAAACAAATGTTAGTATTGCGAAAAACAAAAAGGGAAAGAATTTAACCTTTAATTTAAATAGCTTTAATGGGTTCCCCCCCCCCCCCATCGCAGATTATACTGTGGGTGCGGAGAAACATACGGTGTTACTATAGGTGTGGTGCGTTACCTGTCGGCTCACAGGAGGGCTGAGCTTCCGCCACGGGGAACCTGGGGCACTATATACTAGGGGTAACCACTTACTCAATTCAGCACCTCCACCTGCGATGGCTCCCACCAGAGGGGGAGTGGTTCCTCGCAGGACAATCACAATAATCACATACACGGTGAGGTATAATAACTAATACTATTTACTTAGGAACATAAGATAACACATATCATGACAATACCAGGAGACACTTACCACTGCGTCGCGCAGGACGCTTTACCAACACCAACACCAGGTGGTCCCACCCAGTGTCCATAGAGTCCCACCCAATGTCCCGCACTCTTGCAGAGAGAAGCAATGAGTGACTGCGCAGTCCCAATTACACTAAGGGCCCGTTGGTGCACTTATGACTGTATAATACCTGCCGAGCACTCTGGTGCTCGTGTCAGCAACACTTCACAAAGGGTCAGACGTGCGATGAATCTGTCTGATCCCAACCTTGAGTTATTCTCTGTGGCCCCGACTTGAGCCCGAACTCCTTAACTGGAACCGCAGCGTCCGCTGAGTCCCTACCTAACACTATAACAACATGACACACACTGTACTATAGGCCGTCCCTATAGCGCAGGATCCTTAGGTGGCTTAATGAAAACTCCTAGGGCCTGCGGGGTGCCTATCCTATTCAGGTAGGTCCCTGCACCCACCCTACTCGTAACACGGGCCCTGGGCCATGGCTCCCCGGATTGGTTACTGCTATGAACCCCCCAGTTGCCTCATACTACGCGCAACGCGGACCTGGGCTATGGCTCCCCAGACTGGTTACCGCTATGAACCCTCCCAGTTGCCTCACGCCACTTGCAACACGGACCCTGGGCTATGGCTCCCCGGACTGTTTACCGCTATGAACCCCCCAGTTGTCTCACGTCGCTTACCTCACTTAATTCCTGCAGAAACGCCCTGCAGACTAACACTCAGCCCACTTGTCCCTTTCTATTCCCCAGCTCTAACTACAACAAGTGATAGGGTCCCTAACCTGAGGCTATCCCTGGCAACACTCACTAACCTGGAGGGGAATCAGGGCTAACTTGGACCTTAGGGCCGCTGGCCTAGTGCAGGGAGTCCCTGACTCCTGCACCCTACCTCCTTCCCTGGGCTGCTCCTGACTCTGACTCTCCAACGTGCTGCAAGCCCGCAAAATGTATCCTTTGCTTCTCCTAGAGATCCTGCAGCCTTTTTGGCTCCTATGAGGCACCTGGTGCCTACCTCGCTATGCTCCATGGGAATTGTAGTCCCATAGAGCCTATCTGGGCATTGGGGCCGCGTGCGCACTTGCCCTGCGCATGCGCGAGTATATAGGGGCCGCCTCAACATTTCCCTGCTTTTCCCTACACTCGCGCGACTCCTTCCTGACTCCGGTACCCTACCTGCGCATGCGCGTTCACTGCGCATGCGCGAGTGACTCCTCAATGACGGCGCCCTCACCGCCCGGCTCCGAGAGCGCCAGGATCCCCGTGACGCGCGTACGGCCCCAGCAACCGGCCGCACGCGTCCCCGGCAACCCCCGAGCCGGGACCTGACCGCCCTCACCCCTGCAATCGCCGGACGGAGCCGCCATTGGACGCGGTGGCCCCCGCGATTGGCAGCTAGGTGAGGGGGGTGCTGACCGGCTGGGGAGACCAGGTTATATCCTCCCCCTGGTGAAAAACCCAACGCCCTCGCTTGGGGGAACGACCCTACTCGGCACAAGTTTACACAATGAAAAATTGCATGGCATAACCGGTACACTTATCAGGTCGACTGTAACATCCCTGAAACATGACACATTACACTCCATAAAACCCGAGGCCAGCTGAGTATCAGCTGCTTGCTGAGACCATTCGTGGGGTGCCCCTAACTGATCAGATGGGGGTACCTCATTTTTGCATCCGTGAGCCTCCCCTAGGTGTATCTCTCAGAGAGCACACTCTGGGATAACAGTCACTGGGTCAGTACTACTTCCTCCCCCTGGTGGAAGGAATAGCACAGTGTCTTTCAAACTGGCCTTCACCCGGTCATCCACGGCCTGGAAGGGGCAGGCCAGGTGGCTAGGACCTTTCCCGTGGTCCACTACTTGGCGGATGCGCCGCTTCTTTTTGGGCTCAAAGGAGGCAACTTCTACTAGATCTTTTGCCACACATTCCTTGTCCCTAACAACGTGCGCAGCTTCCACTGAGAAGCGAGAATTGGACACTGTCTCTTTACTCAAAGTCTCTGCTTCACCTGGCAGGGGGTAAAGGGTACCTTACCCCTGCGGTGACTCCCGGTGGCCAACAGGTCCTCGGGGACGCTGTCAGTTCCCACCTCGTCTGTCTTGGGGCCTGTCCACAACACTTTTGGAGCAGTCCACTCACTGTCTTGAAACTCTGGAGCGTAGGATCCCAGTACTGGGACCATATGGGTTGGAGCGCACGGGCTCATACTCCGTTCAGGAGCCGTAACTCTGGCCTTTTTCACGGCCACCTCCATCGGAGCCTGTGGGGAGCAAGGGGGTTCCTTACCACTCTGCTGGTTTGCGATGGGTTTCTCTTCATCTGGAACGATAGGCGGTGGGTACTGGTCCACTCGCACTGCAGGACAGCTATCTTCTAAGGGGGACACCTCCGCCAGGACGCGATGTCGAGTGGAGCCATTCGCTCTGGTGTCCAGACTTAAGAAGCTATCGTGCTCCGCTGTCACCTGGAGGCTCGCACTCAACACCCCTGGGGCAGTCAACTCACCCTTGTCGTCGTCAACAGGTACTGATCCCAAGCCTGGGACCGAAGGTACCTCTGTAGGCCAGACTGGCCGTTGTAGGGCACACGGGCCCATATCAGGATTCACTGCCACTGAGGTAGTTGGCTTGATGACTTCACTAGAGTGGTCCGCCGGCAGGCGCATCACACGAGTGGTTGGTCGCTGAAATCACTAAGAGAAGATGGGGGTACAGGCACCTTACCCTGTGATTCCGCTTTCTCCTCTGTATCATCGCTGGGGTGGTTCGCCGGTAGGCGCATCGCCACCGATGTGTCATTCAGATCCATAGCTAGCTGGACAGGTGATTCCTGCTCGGGAACCGGATCTAGAATGTTCATGAGGGCACACGGGCCCCCCACAACCTCCACAGCAGGTTGTTGGTCGCAGGAAGCACTAAGTAACTTCTCTCTGAAGACAGACTTAACTTCAGCACAACTCATGGTAATATAGAGGTCAGGCTTCTCCTCCTCCTCCTCTAAAGATATCACAATCGGATCCTCCGAAATTTCTATGAGAGGGGTAGATAGGGTAGCTATACTGACCGGCTCATTGTCCTCTGCTGGTTCTACAGGCTGGGGCATAATAGGCTTCAATAACCGGGCCCTGCAACCGTCACATCAATGCCTCTCTAGAACAGTCACAGGTGGTACAGCAACATCGTATATACTGCTTTCCTTCCACCTCGGTTGGCTCGAAGCCTAGCGGGAACTGGGATAGATCGGCTCCATGGACACAGGCTTCTTGCAGGCAGGTGCACAGTAGTGCAAGGGCATCCACTCCTGGCACGTGCCAGGGCACATACACATTAGGGTGTATCCACTGACTATCTCTGTTTCCTGCTCGGAAAGAAAATAATCCATGTCTACAACTGTGCCTTCCTCCTCCTCCTTGTGAACAAAAGTGTCTGAGGGTTGCTCGAAACTCTCGCTCCCCCTGGTGGACTCTAGAGGGGCAACACACTCTTTCAAGGAGTGATTCTGGCTCTGCACTGTGTCACTCAGTTGGCGGGGGTGGGGCTTAGGTTTTCCCGCCAGTCCCGGATGGTTTTCTGCAACCTTTTTCTGAGCAGCCTGGCAGTCAGAAGCACGTGTGTCATTTTGAGTTGGCGGGAGCCACCATTTTAGGTGGGACTCACTGTTAGTATTCCCTGCTGCAGGAGCCTCCATTTTGACTACAGTCCTGTTAACTACACTGCAGCTTTTTGCATAGATCATGAGACAGTCCCCTGCGGAGGACTCGGGTAGGGTTAATACATGGGGAACAGTCTCTAGGCATATGTCACACGTTGGGAACATGAGATAGGTAATCCCCCGGCCGTCAGTATCCAGCTTATAGTCTATCACCCGGGCGGTGGCCAATTCCGGGCAAGTTCTTACTTGTGCGCGCATTGTGGATAAGGCCGTATCATTGGATAATCCCGCCACTACAAACACGCTTAGAACAGAAATGCCCGGGCGCTACCTGTGAATTGTTCAAAGGAGGATAAGGGTGTAATAAGTAAAAAACCTTGATGGTAGACAAGGTTTTCCCTCTGGTTCTTTTCCTCCTGTGACTCTAAAGACCCCAAAGTAGGATATACCCAGGATCCTTCGAAAGTAAGCAAAAAGAGAGAAGGGGATGGGGGAGAAGTTGTGGAGTAAAAAATAAAAAATATAATGCAATCTGATTCGGGTGTGTGAGACTCTGAAAAGTGGATGGTGTGGATCTAAAATAACATAAACACTCACACGGCCTTGTGCAAATGCTTGCGCATCAAGGTATCTTTTGCATCCTCGCTTCTTTTCCTTGTAGATTCAGTCTCCGATTCACGTCAGGGCTATTCTTTTCTTGATGTGATGTCTCTCGTCTGTTATGTTCCTCTCCTTTTTCTTGCGTGTGGTGTCCCCCTCAGAAGAAATACATGGGGATGTGAACAGAAAAATAACAAAATGATACAAACAGGAATTAGCACAAGTTGGTAAAAATCAAAATACAGAATTAATAAAACACTCACACGGGCATGTGTGGGTGCACTCAGGGGGGAAGGTATCTTGACCTCCAACTTGACCTCCAACTGCAAACACGCGCCTTGGTGATAATTGCCGCGCTAAGGCCCAGTCATTGACGTCTTGCTGTGACGGCACCAACATGATGAAAAATATGAATGGCAATTTGAAAAAAATGAAACAGGGCACCCCAGGTCGATCTCAGCAGCGCCTCCAAATGTAACGGGTTTCCCCCCCCCCAATCGCAGATTATACTGTGGGTGTGGAGAAACATACGGTGTTACCATAGGTGTGGTGCGTTACCTGTCGGCTCACAGGAGGGCTGAGCTTCCGCCACGGGGAACCTGGGGCACTTTATACTAGGGGTAACCACTTACTCAATTCAGCGCCTCCACCTGCGATGGCTCCCACCAGAGGGGGAGTGGTTCCTCGCAGGACAATCACAATAATCACATACACGGTGAGGTATAATAACTAATACTATTTACTTAGGAACATAAGATAACACATATCATGACAATACCAACATAACCGGTGTCCCTCTCTAGAGGAGAAACTTACCACTGCATCGCGCAGGACGCTTTACCAACACCAGATGGTCCCACCCAGTGTCCATAGAGTCCCACCCAATGTCCCGCACTCTTGAAGAGAGAAGCAATGGGTGACTGCGCAGTCCCAATTACACTAAGGGCCCGTTGGTGCACTTATGACTGTATAATACCTGCCGAGCACTCCGGTGCTCGGGTCAGCAACAACTCCGGTGCTCGGGTCAGCAACACTTCACAAAGGGTCAGACGTGCGATGAATCTGTCTGATCCCAACCTTGAGTTATTCTCTGTGGCCCCGACTTGAGCCTGAACTCCTTAACTGGAACCGCAGCGTCCGCTGAGTCCCTACCTAACACTATAACAACATGACACACACTGTACCATAGGCCGTCCCTATAGCACAGCATCCCTAGGTGGCTTAAGGAAAACTCCTAGGGCCTGCGGGGTGCCTATCCTATGCAGGTAGGTCCCTGCACCCACCCTACTCGTAACACAGGCCCTGGGCCATGGCTCCCCGGATTGGTTACCGCTATGAACCCCCCAGTTGCCTCATACTACGCGCAACGCGGACCTGGGCTATGGCTCCCCGGACTGGTTACCGCTATGAACCCTCCCAGTTGCCTCACGCCACTTGCAACACGGACCCTGGGCTATGGCTCCCTGGACTGGTTACAGCTATGAACCCCCCAGTTGTCTCACGTCGCTTACCTCACCTAATTCCTGCAGAAACGCCCTGCAGACTAACACTCAGCCCACTTGTCCTTTCTATTGCCCAGCTCTAACTACAACAAGTGATAGGGTCCCTAACCTGAGGCTATCCCTGGCAACACTCACTAACCTGGAGGGGAATCAGGGCTAACTTGGACCTTAGGGCCGCTGGCCTAGTGCAGGGAGTCCCTGACTCCTGCACCCTACCTCCTTCCCTGGGCTGCTTCTGACTCTGACACTCCAACGTGCTGCAAGCCCGCTAAATGTATCCTTTGCTTCTCCTAGAGATCCTGCAGCCCTATTGGCTCCTATGAGGCACCTGGTGCCTACCTCGCTATGCTCCATGGGAATTGTAGTCCCATAGAGCCTATCTGGGCATTGGGGCCGCGTGCGCACTTGCCCTGCGCATGCACGAGTATATAGGGGCCACCTCAACATTTCCCTGCTTTTCGCTACACTCGCGCGACTCCTTCCTGACTCCGGTACCCTACCTGCGCATGCGCGATCACTGCGCATGCGCGAGTGACTCCTCAATGGCGGCGCCCTCACCGCCCGGCTCCGAGAGCGCCGGGATCCCCGTGACGTGCGTACGGCCCCAGCAACCGGCCGCACGCGTCCCCGGCAACCCCCGAGCCGGGACCTGACCGCCCTCACCCCTGCAATCGCCGGACGGAGCCGCCATTGGACGCGGCGGCCACTGCGATCGGCAGCTAGGTGAGGGGGGTGCTGACCGGCTGGGGAGACCAGGTTACATAGCCATACCAAAATAATATAACAAATGCAGGAATTACAAACTGAACAGTCATAACCAAATGCAGTATTGTTTAGTACATATTATTAGTGTAAAAATTGGCCAAACAATAGCCCAAGCTGGAGAAGTATCAATACTAGCATATCAAAAATAATAATATAAATTTCTAATAATAGCACAGACACTAACATCTGTGCCTACTTCTCCAGCTCCACCTTATTTGTCATCGTAAATAATCAATATGGCAAAAGAGGAGAGAAGCTCCACCAGGGAACAACAGAGACAGAAACAAAAAGATATTAACCCATAGGCAGATTGGATAAGAAGCCAATATTAAACAATAGTACTTGTGTCAATGGACTCATTGAATCCACCAGGCGTTAGTGTCACGAGCTGGTAGATCCAATAAGTCTCACGTCTACACAACTTTTTGAACCGATCGCCCCCCAAAATAAGAGGAGATATATATTCCAATCCTATAATTTTTAACGTTTTTAGGTCTTTGAATTGTGGACTACTGATACAGATTAACCGGATGGTGGTGATATTACTCAAAAATTGCCTGAATTGTTTTTACTTTTGTGAGTGCATTTCATCCCCCCTCCTTTTTTACCATTAAATGTACAATTTTACTCTATACATATATATACATACATACAGTACATATGTATGTGTATATATATATTTATATATATATTTATACTGGTTATATCTCATGTAATTATATTTCTTTGTTTCGCTTTCATCTCTGATCCTGTGAGGGGGTGTTAGCATGGAGTTTTTTCCAGCTGCACAGCTGGTTCTTGTAGGGTTGGAGGGGTGGTGGTGGATGTTAGGGTACAGTGGCGGCCGCCTTTAACCTCCTGCGGCCACCACCGCAGGATTTATAAAAACGCGGGCAGATGCGCCGACTTTTTGTCCGTTTTCGGCGCCGCGGGCGCTTTCAATGTTAAGCGCCATTAGCGCTGTCTCATCAATGCGGCTGATGTGTGGGAAACTCCGTGACAAACGGAGAACATTCCCGCATTTTTACGGGTATGTAGGAGGATAAAAGGGGCCGCAGCTGTATGTCAGATAGTCTTTCTTGACAAGGTGAGTTGTCAGGTAGATTTTAAACATCTGAATGCTGGGGATGAGTCTAATGGTAAATGGTAGAAATTTCCTGAAAGAGGGTGCAGCACAGGAGAAGACTTGTTGGCTAGAGTGAGAGGGGGTAATAATGCAGGAGGAAAGGCCGGTGTTGTAGGCAGAGTAGATGGAGCATTTAGGGATATATTTGGGGATGAGGGCTTAGATGTAAGGGCAGGCAGTGTTGTTAAAAGCGTTGTAAGTCAGAACTCGGGTTTTAAATTTGAAATGGTGAAGGGGTTTGCATAGTGGAGAGCAGAAGTGAAGCGGTAAGTGAACTAGATGAGTCTGTCAGTAGCATTTTGAATGGATTGAAGTTGGGACAGGCAGACAAGGGGAATACCAACTAGGATAAGGTTGTAGTAATCAAGGTGGGACAAGATCAGTGAGTGAATTAAGATTTAAGCTGCATCATAAGTGAGAAAATGTGATATCCAGCAATATTTTGGAGGTAGAGGCGGCAGAATTTAGTTAGGGCTTGAATGTGTAATAAAAGAGAGACATACAATCCCTGCAAGATCAGAACCAAAACCCAACAGGTTTGTGACCTACTGTAATGTATACAACAAAAGAGAAAAAGCCCCAATGCTAGATCCAATATGAGAAATTATAGTTAAATACTTATGTTTTTCTTCTAATAAGTAAGGGTCATTTAGTCACATTGTTTGGCCAAAGTATTTTTAAACTTGTAACCACTCTAGGGTATACCATTTTTACAGGTCCTTACACTAATTGTAAATGTTTACCTCTCTGATGGAGGAAGAAGTCTTAATAGACTGGTCATTCACAGGTGCATCACAATACCTGCTATTTAAAAGTGGGCTGGCTGAATTTAAAACCAGATAGGAGTGGTCACAAAACCTTCAAACAACTGTTTACCAATTAAATAAAGGAGAGGGCAGAGTCAAAGGTTTTGTGTGCCAATGAGATTGTTGTATTAATGACAGTGAAAAGGAGTTTGGTTGTAGGGCTGACAGCAGAAGGGGGGAAGACTATTAATTCTGTCTTGGACATATTAAGCTTTAGGTCATGGTGGGACATCCTAGAGGAGATTGATTGTAGGCAGTTGATGACACGGGACAAGAGAGAGGAGGAGATGTCAGTGGAGGAGAGGTAGATTTGGGTGTCATCAACATAGAGATAATATTGAAAGCCAAAGGATTGTATTAGTTCACTAAGAGAAGAGATATAGCGTGAGAAGAGCAGAGGACCAAATACAGAGCTTTGTGGAACCCCGATGGCAATGAATACACCAGAGAAGGAAACATTAGAAGAGAGGTTGGATAGTTGACTTGAACAAAAGTGGGTTACATAATTACATACTGTAGTAGATGAGGTTGAAAAAAGAAGTGTCCATCAAGTTCATCTTATGCTAAATTTAAAAGACATATACTTATAAACAAAACAAAACAACAGTGAAACATCATCCAATGCTGTCTCATAAGGGGGAAATTAATTTCCTTCCTTACTCCATATAATCCGATTTCTTCCTGGATCAATATCCTCCCATGTTTGGTACATCCCTTTCTAAAAATATGCCCACCCAGCTCCTGCTGAAATTAACCAGCTCCCTCCTGGAATCATCAGCCAGAGACAAGCTTTAATTTGAAAGCTTTGTAGACAGGGGAAAGGCCCAGTTAAAGTGTGTTACATATATACAGCTCAACCCCCTTATAATGCTGTGCTTGGGGTCCAAAGAATCAATAAAGTAGTGAAGATACTGATGCAGCGGCCGTTATTCGAACACTTCACACGTCATGTACATCGGAATCCCAATTTGAAAACCGCGGCGAGTGCAGAAAAACGAATTTTAGTGTTCTGGCTTTTAAAAACATGAAATTGACACAGTAGCACAGTAGCACAGTACTGTACACATTACAATTCATCCATTTTATTGAAAACGAAGAAACAGAATCCATGAAATTCAAACAAAACATCTGATAAGCGCGAGTGCCTGGGACGATTGGCCGCGTTCATGCTGCATGGGAACAGCAGAGAACTCAAAATCGGCGCCGTGATGTGTTCGAATAACGGCCGCTGCATCAGTACCAATAATTGTGTTGTAAAGTATTCATAAATACGAAAATTGGGAGCAACGCTTGTATCACGTTATAAGCGGATTCGAGTTGTAATGGATCGTGTTATAACGAGGTTGAACTTTATATGTATATGTAGTCCTCTTTCCTCCACCCTAAGTGAGATTGAGGTGGGTAGGTGTCTGACTACTTATCAGTGTGGTGATGTACCTGTTTGGCAACCAGGAGGGCTGAGCTTCTGCCACGGGGAATCTGGGGTATATACTTACACTCGGTGCAGCGCCACCACTGATGAGGGATCCCAACGTGGTGGGAGTGTGCCCTCACCAGAAC
The DNA here is from genome assembly GCF_040206685.1 of Ascaphus truei. Classification (NCBI taxonomy): domain Eukaryota; kingdom Metazoa; phylum Chordata; class Amphibia; order Anura; family Ascaphidae; genus Ascaphus; species Ascaphus truei. The sequence goes on along the minus strand of NC_134483.1, from coordinate 191,494,987 downwards.
AAAAATACAGTAAATACACACAATGTGAATAAACAGTATTTACTGAGCATGAACGATAACGTCAAGGAAACTCTCTTTGCATAACATCAATACATCACAGGAATAACATTGCATCACCCTGAATGCATACCATCCCCTCACCCACATGTCCATCATCACATCACCCTCAGTCCCTTTGATAATACTGTGCTTGGACACTTATCCCTTTAGTGTCCACAACAATAAAGAGAGTGTGAGTGTGAGGGATAGCACTTCCCTGTGTTGGGGCCCGGTGGTACACTTAATATATACTACCTCCCTGATCAGTCCTGATCAGGAAAATCCTTGGAACTCAGCAACACCGCACAGTGATCCCACGCCGTGCTGCGCTGCTCTCTGCAGGAATGGATACACACGCTGACTCCACAGGGGAGGGATCCCCAGCCGGAATGATCCTTTATCACAGTCTCTGCTATGGAGTCAGGCACTCCTCCTGCTACATGCTGTACTGACAGTCAGGCACTGTCATGCAGCATCACTCTCTGAGAATGGTGAAGGAGTCCCTGTCTTAAGGCAGTCCCTATCACATACAGTATTCCTCTAGTGTCTCAGGGGACTAACTGGGCCCTGGGGGTATACCTCTACCCTAGCCCCTGCATGCAGAAGATCTCTTACTGTAGATTCTGTCTGATCCCAGACTCTGGCAGTTCACCACATGCAACTGGCACTGGTGATATTACACACACTGTATAACTTAGAAAGCAACCCCCCCCTCTTCCTATGAGGGGCCTTTCCCTGACACAGCCAAAGCAACTACTCTAGCTGCACTGCACACAACACTGTCTCATCTTGTCAGAGCACACAGCACTGCAGCTGTGTCACTGACTAGACTTACACTCATCTAAGGGCAGGGTCCCTACCTAAGGGGCCTTCCCTATGAACTTACCCACTAATCTAGTGGGGAGTGGAGCCTACCTGGGGCTGGGGGGTAACCTGGACTAGTGTAAGAAGCCACTTGCTCCTTACACACTTCCTCCCCCTTCCTTCTCCCAGCTCCAACTGACTAGCGTGGTCTCTGCAACATTGTATCCTTCTCCAACAGGAGAAGCTGCAAACTCTATTTGCTGGCTGGCTGCACGTGATGTGGGTGAAAGGGCAGTCCCCAAAGGCTGCTGGGAATTGTATTCCACTCAGGACCTCTTTAACATTAGGGCCGAGTGCGCTATGTCTGCCATGCCTGTGCAACCCTGTAATGGCTGCCACTGCTCTCTTCTGCGCCTGCGCGACTTTAGGGAGTCCCTGCGCTACGGAGCACCATCTCTGCCCCTTCGCGCTCACTATATTGGCCGCCGCGTCGCGTCTGCGCATGCGCGGCCTCCGCGCCCGTGCGGACATAACAAAGATGGCGGCGCCGGGCCTCTGATGCCACCGGGAGGACTCTTTGGGGACCTGGCTACATATATATGTATTTGTTACAAACAATTATAACAAACTTGCAACTATTGTAGTTGAAAGTGCATCAATAGCTGGAGGAATCGCTTGCAAAAAAACAGGATAAGAAAATATCGGATGAGACAAAACTGGTCACACAGTGTAAAATGTTTTGAGGTACAGCAGTTGATATGACACAAAGGTTGACAGGAAAACTTCTGGACCAATATTAGAACTATTCAGACTAAAAAATAAAACAGTGAAAGTACTCACATGTCAATTACCTGATAAATATATGCAAATGATTTGCAACTGAATATGAATCAGATTTTTTTATATGTAGTCATGAGTAAAATCTTCAAATCAGAAAACTGTCAACAACATTACATTTAATGTCTTTCACTGTAGTTAATATTCTTTTGTTGTTGTTATTGCATAAATCAAACTTTTCCATTTAACCTACAGTACAAATCGCGATGTAATCCAGGGCAGCAGCCAATTTTATTTGTTGTTGGATTCTTGATTTCATTCTCAATGCTGTCATTTGTTTCTAAAGAATTATGAATATTATTGATAACTCAGTCAGCATATGTTTACTGTACACAGGTCATTCTACTATATGTTTGCAATCGTTGGTCAATACTGATGGTACACATATAGAACATTATCAGTCATGTACTGTAAATATGATGGTGATAATTATTTCCAACTTATTGGCATTAGGGGATAATGGAACTACACTAAAAAAAATACATGTTTCAGATAGAGATCAGTGCTTTTTCTGTAAGTCTCTTTCTCTCTATTGTGCTTGTACTCTACTGCTTCCATTCTACAGCCCCTACTCGAATCTATGTGGAAAATAGCTGAAGCGCTCAAATGCAGGTATATCTCAAAATGATAATAAGCCAGACCACTATACCAGGGTACTAACAATTGATATAGTACCTATTGTGTGATATAATGGGTACTATCCTCCTGAAGACAGGTGGTGTGTGGTGCAACCCACTCACCATCAGTCTCATTGGCAGGTTCCCCTGAAAAATATACACATACTCACATCCTGGTAGGGCAGGCAGGCAGGCTGTGCAGCTACTCAATGCAATACAGGGAAAAAGGAGACCAAAAAGCGCACCAGCACAAACGGAGCAGGAAGGACCCAGGACAAAAAATGATTAAAAGGGCACTTTAATGTGACAAAAGACCCATAAAGTGCCCTTTTAATCATTTTTTGTCCTGGGTCCTTCCTGCTCCGTTTGTGCTGGTGCGCTTTTTGGTCTCCTTTTTCCCTACTCGAATCTAAACAGTCACCCATCATTATACTGTATGTGCCTGAAAGACAGTCAATAATAAACTAAAATGAAATAAATAATACATTAAAACAATGTACTGTAAATGGCAGAAAAATGATTTTTTTTGTGTGTTACAGATGTTTTTAAGCAAATCTACAGAAATTTGAGCCATTTTGATATTGTATATCTTCATCAATGTACCAAGATGCTTTACTCCAAATGCATTATCTTGTGATTTTGGGGGTGATATGTGGGGTTAACAACACACACAGAATTATAATATTATAAATGTTGAGTACCTGTGTGTGTAATATTTTCCTTTTTCTTCATGCTACAAAATTGCCAGATCTGGTGGCTTAAATCTCCATGGCTAACCATCTGTACCAGATGTATATTTCATGAAACTGGAATCAAAAGATGGCACAGTGTATTAAAGCAAACAGATCTATGGGTTAATGCATACAACCTACTGTTAATCTGAGCCTCATCTAACAAACATATATTAAACACAAGACATTTCCTTCCACCTTATGCCATTCTGATGAAATAAATTGATACAAAAGAGCTTATTTAATTTTTTTTTACAGCTGAATCAACAAATGTGTAAATATTTATAACAAAAATATACTGTGGTGAAACATCTCCATCACAGCTGTCAAGTGGCGAAGGAGAAAGTACAATGTATTTAGCAATAATTTGTTAGGGTGAAAAGAAGCAAAACAACCAATAAGAATAGTAATCTGTACATCCCCAATGTTTCGGATTGTATTAATGCTTCATCCATGATAATGTATACTTTATCTTGATTGTCACAAATAAATGTCTGACCTACTAATCGCAACGTAATTTAGGGCAGAAACCGAGTGATTTTTTTTTGTCGTTGGAGTAATTTCACTCTCAGTTTTGTGATTTATTTCCTAAAGAACTATAAATAAAATAGGTAAGCCAGCCAGCAATGTTCACTGTACACATGTTATCCCCCAAGATGTATGTAATTATTGGTCAATACTGATGATACGCATAAAGTATAACTAATATCAGTCATAAATTGTGAATATTATTTTGATAATTGTTGGCTCAACTTAGTGGTGGTTAGTGGATAATGCTAATGGAACTTACTGTAAAAGAGATGTTTTGGATGTAGATCAGTGATGGTTCTTGATATTAGTATGAAATGGTCTGGAAGTCTCTTCCTCTTTATCCTGCTTTTACTTTACTGCTTCCCTTTTCCAGCCTCCAGTCGAGTCCAGACATTTACACAAAATCATACAGATAAAGCATGATTTATGTGAAATTGCCCACTAAAGGTGTACACCTCATCCGTGGCCTCGCCACACTGAGCCTGCACGGACCTCGTTTGTGTTCAGACGGAATAATTATTTGTGTTGTTGCAGTTCAGTGCTTGTCCGGCAGGTGCACTGAATATCTTTGTCTACAGTATGATACTCTGAATGCTACAGTACAGTTTCATCTCTGAAGAAGGTGTCTGAAGAGAAGATTAAATGTACACATGTCTCTATGTCCAATGACCTTGTACAGAACATATCTACTGTTGCAGTGTCACACTTTATAAAAAAAAACAACTATGCATTAACGGAATATTTCTCTGAACTGTTGTACTGTGCTGTGGAAATGTCTGGTGTACTTATCAGCCAGATTCCCTCAGGTACGGTGTGGCACAGCGCGGACACCGTACCTGAGGGAATCTGGTTGTGACGTCATCGGAATTGGACAAGCAGGCGACGAGTCAGAAGAGTCAGAGCCGCACGCCCACCAGTGAGACGCAACTACACTGACTGACCCTGAAGCAGGAGTGTGGTAATACCACTGACTAAGGCTCATGTCCTAGTTACATCTTGAAAGTAGGATTCCAATTTTTTCACTCGACGGAGCCAAGTAGCTTTTTTAGCTGTGCACGGCACTTGCCCTGATTAGGGCTGTATCATTGGTGCTATCATCTTGCATCTGTGTATTTGGATATTAATTATGTGCATTGTACCATTGTCATATTAGCTGTTTGATACAGTTATTTTATACTCATTCTATTTCAATTAGAGATTTATAAAATGTATAATATTTAGCTATCCCTGTCACTGTCCCTGACTATTAGCCAATCATATATCTCAAGGATAATACACTACAGTGGTGTGTTTTGTGTTTCTCTTCTCTCCCATCTCTCTGAGGTATAACGATCCACAATTGAGCAAAAATGAATCAAGAAAATCTTTTATGCACCAGAAAGGTCTATATGATACCGATGTAGCACTATGGTCAGTCGCTATTGCTGTGCGCAGACCGTGTGGCACCATTCCCTCCACCGCCGGCATCACAAATTTGCGCACGTCTTCCACACAATGTGACAGAGGGTTTTGCTTATCTTTTTCTTAAACAAAAGACACATTCTACCATCTTATGCCATTCTACTGGAATGAGTTTGTGCAACAGGGAATTTTTTTAATGCTGCATCAGCAAATGTGTTAAAATGTAATACAGAAGAAGTGATCTCTAAAATACTGCACAGTGCCGATATAGTGGAAAATCTCCTGCACAGCTGTCAAGTGTGGAAGGAGAAATCACATGTTTATCATTGATTTGTTAGGAAAAAAGAAGCAAAATAACCAATAAAAATTGCTGGGAAAACATTCCCACTGTTTCTTATTGTATTACTGCTTCATCTATGGCTTCTATATGGGAATATCAATCATTTTAAGAGGGTTGTCAATTATTTCCACATTAGAAACAAATGTACAGAATTTGGCAAACATTCTCATTATATATAGATTTTACAGAAGCTTAACCTTATTTAACTAAATAGAATAGAACAGAAGAGAATCTATGCCCAACAGTCACACTGTGTAGAAATATCTGGAATAAGTATAGATATAGAAAGTACTGCAGTTGTTTGCATTATACAGATGTAACAAGATGTTCTGTATTTGTTTGCTTGGTAAATAAGTGAAATGCCTTGGCACTTCATTTCATATTGCGGCACCTGACTGGCTGACCTGAGGTGTTTTGCAGCTTCTATGGTTCTTTACATTAGCATTAGGTGATGGCAGAGCTGTAGACTCACACCTGTTACATTTGTGTACGTCACTTTGTTGTGTCCAGGTGACAGAACCGCTAGGCAGAGGGAGAATATAGCGTGACCCATAACTGGTATGTGTTTGATGGGGGGAATGATTGAACTGTAGGCCCTGTTTTATTTGTTGACATACAGGGATGGTACCTTAGGTCTGCGGGGACCTATGGAGACCATCTCAGGACCCCTGGATGCCCATGGGTACCACCTGCGAACCCACGGGGGACACCTGCGGTGAAAAAACGGGGGCTCCACAGCTAGGAACCACCCGAGGGCCCTCAGACACCTGTTGGGATGACCTGGGGACCCCCAGACACCCGCAGGCACACCTGTGGACCCCATTGTGGCCCACTGTGAGCTGCAGAGACCACCTGGAGGCCCACAGTGCATAACGGGGACAACTCGGAGACCCCCAGACACCTGTGGCACCCCTCTCTGGTGCACTGTGTGGCCTGCAGACACCCGTCGGGCCCACCGGGGACTACATAAGCCTGGGGTATTAAGCCTGTGTTAAAAATAAATAATGGTTTTACATTAAGGGGGGCACGGGGGGTGGGTGGTTTATTGATGTTTATTAAATATCGCTATGTTTATTGTGGCCTAGGGGGTGGGTTTTGGGGCTGTTGTGTGTGTATTTTTTTATTGTGGGTAGTGGAGGTGGATGAAGGGGGTATTGGCCCCAAGGATGGGTGTTTAGGCCTTGTGAGTGGGTAGCGGGAGGGTTAACGCTTCATTACCTTAGTGGTATTAACCGCTAAGGTAATGAAGGGGTTAAGTCCATCCGCAACTCCCCCCACAAGTCCTAAACACCCACTTAAGGCCAAATACCACCTTTACCCACCCCCGCTAACAACAATAAGCCTGGCACGGGTGGTTAACCCCTTCATTGCCTTAGCGGTTAGCCGCTAAGGTAATGAAGTGGCTGTACTGCTGCGGCCGAGTCTATTCGAGCATTTGCCCGTTCTCGGCCGCAGCAGTAACCTGGCGCGCGCCGGAGGGTGCCGGGCGCGCGCCGAAGCAGCGGAAGAGCGCCCTCCGATCGGGGCGCTCTCCCTCCCGCTGCCGGGTCCGCCGGGTCCCCCAGAACCCCCTGCTGCCGTCCCCCACATCGCTGGACACCAGAGCTCCCTCGGGGAGCCCTGGATGCGCGTGCAGGGGGCGCAGGCACCCGATGATGCGTGACCACGCATCGGTGACGCGCGGCACGCCGAGGGGCTGCCACTAGCAAGCCGGGAAATCTCCCGGCTTGCGGATCTGGCCGCAGTGTGATAAAGTGTGTCGGTAGTGTAAATGCATTTTTCCTTCATCGGATGCATGCCAGTGTTTTCCGGTGCTGGTATTAATGGTTATCAGCTTCGGAGACCCCCAGCTTCAATCCGAGGCAGGATAAAGGCCAACATTTTTCTAAGTACTGTCTCGCCTGTTATCGACGCTTCTCCCCACCAACTTGTCAACTTTCAATTAATTAATTGCTGTTGTATTAATTAATTGTTTTGATTGGTTCCTGGTTTAATTAATTCATTGTTGATCTGGTTAATGTTTGTATTAATTGCATTAGCTGGCTAGTGTTTTTATTTAGTGAATTGTTTTTTTTTTTTTGGAGTTTTGTAATGTTTTATTATTGTGTTAGGAGCATTCATTTATTTTGATTAGGGTGCCCATTGAGTGCTATAGTGACTTACCATGCCCAAATTATTATATGGGTATGATGTACCACTATTCTACTCAATCGGTACAGGGTGGGTATAGTGGGTCCGGGGTGGGTTGTTAAGCCTCTTGAGTGGGTAGCAGCGCAGGGTGGGTGAACCCCTTAATTACTACATTGGTTATTATCCGCTAAGTTGATTAAGGGGTTAGGGGCCATTAGATTGTATTTATTATGCATGTATTCTTTCTGGCAACGGAGGACAGGGATCTTCAGTATCATATTGCTGTGGTAAGTAGAACTGTATTTATTTACTTTATTTATGCTGGTTAATGTTGTGTTTAATAATGGGCAAATAATCTATTATCCAGATCTGGATAATAGTTATTTTGCCCATTACTGTGTGGGCCATCCCCTGCCATCACAGAGGATCCATGCTGACTGGAGGCGCTGCACCAAGCAAGAACTAAGGTAACCTGTGATCCTGTCCTGTTTCTCCCCACAACATCGCAGAGCACTCAGCCCTCCTGTTTACCAACAGCTACAGCCCAACAACTAGAAAGTAGCTGAAGAAGAATACCCACCACAATCTCACATGGGGCTGGGGGGGGGGGTACAAGGGCTACAAATATAATACTTCCTCACATTTCCCCTAAGACTCCCATTTGTTCAGTTTTCTATTTAGAACCATGTCAAAGGCTTTACTGAAATCTAAGTAAACTAGATCTACTGTCCCACTCTGATCTACTACTACCTTAGAGTTTCCTGCCTGTGATATTGTAAACTGGTTATTTCATTTATTTAACTAAATACTGAAGTCAAACACTCTGGCATGTTGTTACCAGCCTCTTCTCTACAGTACACCCACATTTTTAAAGTGGAGCTACTGTACATTTAATGTAACTCCAATCATTTTTATAGTAATACTTTTTAATACATTTGTTAGTGGAGTTGTAAAAACCTTCTTAAGCACTTTTACTTGCTTTAGGTGTATTCTGTATTAGGTGTATTCAAGCCCCATGGATGTGCCCACTTAATGTTTTTATAGTTTGATCTGGACTTCATCCTTTGTAAATTGGCTCTTGTACTCCTCATTTATAATCTTAGGATCTTGTAATCATGATGTTTGTAAATGTAGCAAAAACCAATGTAAATTTAACAGAGAGAAATCCTGAACATTTTTGTTGAAATTCAAATGTTGCCAAAGTTCAGCTGTACCGTACATAATAAAGAATATGTTTATTTTATTTGGTTCTGTCTCAAAAAGACAGGTTGCTGCGTGCCGCAAATACTAAATCTTGGGAAGTCTTTTTGGTTCTTGCCTTTTGCCGCAGCTCCAGTGTGGGAGTGAGGGAGAGAGAGAGAGAGGGGAAAAAAAATAAAAGCAAGAAGGCAGAGAGAGGAGATTAAAGATAGAGCGAGATATGGGAAAAAGGTAAAAGATAGAGAAAACCCTGAATAAAAGAAAAAATATATAAATACATCTTAAATAAAATAGGCAAAGACAAAGAATGAAGGAAGTGCTAAAGATCAATGGAGTGAAAATTTAGCAAGGACACCAAGGAGCAGAAACTAAAGATACACAGAAAAATAAAAGAACAAGAATTATAGTCACATGAGAGAGAGGGAGAGCTGAAATATAAAGACAAAAGAATTATAAGCACTGGTGTACAGGTAAAGAAACATGATTTGTAAGTACAAAATTTACAGACATAAATTGCATATTTATTTTTTTTAAACAGTAGTCTTATAACAAGTGCACCGACATCAACTAGCCATCTGAAATAGGATGACGTTAAACCAACCCTTGTTTATTTGGGAGATTTTATAGTACATGGCATTTCATTGATTGATATAAAGTAGAGTTATTGATTTTTGAGGATTATAGAGTAATATTGGTACTGTATGACTTTAAAAAAAAATTATTGTTGAATTTTTTTATTGCGTTTTCCATAATAAAACATATTACTTTTCAACAAGACCACAAAATACAAGTTTACAGTGATTACAATATTCCTCTATATTTAACAGTGCACTAAACCAGTAAATAATATAATAAAATGACATATACTTTAGACAATGACAAACAAAAACTGAGATTAAATTTTACATAGATGAGTTAGTTCTATCTGCATTGCATCATTTCCCGCTGTACCTTCCCCCCCCCCCTTACCCACAGTTTATTTTGTTGTTTCTGTGCAATAAACCTAATCTAGGGATAACATATATTAGATATTAAATTATTTTTCCCCCTCATTACCTTCTGTGCCTCTCATGTACCAGATGTCTTAGTAAATACCACAACATTTGGTCAAATGCCCACATCACAACCTCGTTGTCCCTGTCTGGTAAATTTTCAATAAAGGGATCCCATTTTTTAAATAGTGTTTCTGTTTTTAGCTCTTTATTGGTTTCGGCTTCCATTTTATCTAACATGAATAATTGTGTTAAATATTTGTTTAACATCTCCATGTCTGCCAATAATGTTAATTTCTACGAATTTAGGTATTCTCACCCCGTTATTCATGATCTTCCATTCCTCCAAGTTGCCAAATATTAAAGAAACTGGTTCTTTGACCGCAGTTATTTTAACATTCTGCTGTATATAATCCAGCACTTGGTCCCAAAAAGTTGCAATCTTGGAGCACTCCCATAAGCAGTGTTTTAGGTGTGCTATAGGTTGTTGGCACTTTGGACATCTATTCCTGGATTTGTCTGTACTGTATTCTTGTAACTTATGTTAAAAGCACAATATGCCCTTTGTGTCAGTTTTAGTTGCATCTCTCTCCACGTTTCTGATATGATAAGTTTTCTAGTTCTATCTAAACCAGTAAGTACTACATTAAGTTCCGTTATTTCCTTGAAATCTTTGTTCCAGACCACAAAAACCTTTTGCAAACTCATCTAATAATTTTTGTCTGTTACTAAATTATATATATATATATATATATATATATATATATATATATATATATATATATATATATATATATATATATAAAGCAGAAAATAGCCGTGTTAGTCCAGTTGCGATAGTGCAGAATAAATGAGTTCTTCAGTATTCGGCGATACCTTTTTTATTGGACTAACAATTTATGCCATAGGACAAGCTTTCGAGAGTTATCCTCTCTTCTTCAGGTCAGCAATACTGATATACAAAGGAATCTATGGCTAAAACAGTGTGGAGAGAGGATTTTTTTTTTTTTTAAAAACAACAGATATTTACTGTAGATAAGGTAGGGTGTTAAGTGTTTGAAGCCAGGGGACAGTATCAAAGAAAGGTGGGGAGGGAGAGGGATGCTGGGGGGGGGGGAGAGAAAGTGTGGATAAGAATAGAGGCAAGCAGGATGATTACAAGCAATTTTGATAGGGTGTGAAAAATAATCAAAGATCTGCAACCCATGCTGACAGAGGATGCGACATTAAAAGAAATCTTTCCCAAACCTCCCATTCTTGCATTCCGGCAACCACCAAACCTCAAACAGAAATTAGTCAGCAGAAAACTTCACAACGATTTTAAAGACATGGATAATGGCACAAAACCGTGCAGCAACAAACGCTGCAAACTCTGCCAACATACTTGCCAGGATCCCACAGCCAGTCACAACCATAGAACATTCAATGTTAAAGGATCATACAGCTGCACATCCAGGAATTTAGTGTATATGATTCAGTGCAACAAATGTGACCAAGGTTGCTACATTGGGGAAACCAGCCAAAAACTACAAGGAAGAATGAATATGCACAGACACTCTATACTCCATCACGAAGAAGGAAGATACTGCTCACCTGTGGGACATCACTTCTCACAACCAGATCATTCCATAAATGATCTAAAAATCAAAATCCTCAATGGAATGTTTAAAAGCACCCAAGAACGGAAAACATTTGAACTCAGAATGATAAGACTCTTTGACACCAAAACCAAAGGACTTAATGCGGACATGGGTTTTCTCACACCCTATCAAAATTGCTTGTAATTATCCTGCTTGCCTCTATTCTTATCCACACTTTCTCTCCCCCCCAGCATCCCTCCCCCTCCCCACCTTTCTTTGACACTGTCCCCTGGCTTCAAACACTTAACACCCTACCTTATCTACAGTAAATATCTGTTGTTTTTTTTTCTTCCTATCTCCACACTGTTTTAGCCATAGATTCCTTTGTATATCAGTATTGCAGACCTGAAGAAGAGAGGATAACTCTCGAAAGCTTGTCCTATGACATAAATTGTTAGTCCAATAAAAAAGGTATCACCGAATACTGAAGAACTAATTTATTCTGCACTATATATATATATATATATTTGCATGTCATTTCCCATAATGCCTTGCTGCAGTGGAAGCGTTGTATTCTGGGCGATAATGGGGAAAGACAGGGTTGCAGACCTGTCTAAGACATGCAAATGAGCATACAGTAATATTTACAGTTGCTATATATATATATATATATATATATATATATATATATATATATATAGATATATATATGTATATATATATATATATATATATATATATATACAGTGCTTGACAAATCACCCAAAAATCTACTCGCCGAACCAAAAAATCTACTCGCCACCTAGTCCCGCCCCAACCCCACCTCTAGTCCCGCCCCCAACCCCGCCTCCAATCCCGCCCCCAGCCCCGCATTTAAAAAAAACCATAAATGAAATAAATGTAATCAATTCCAAGTAAGAACATTCGTTTTTGACATAAGTTTATTTATTGTATTACATTATACTACAATTAGTCCGTGTGTGTGTATATGTGTGTGTGTGTGTGTGTATAAATGTCGAATCTAGAAAAAAAAGCCAGATGTGAATGACTAGTTTCCTGCACCCCTTAACTAGTGCCTGGATGCCCCTGCTTCACAATATTTAAAGCAGCAATCCCACCTGGGATCTTACCTGATCCGCAGACCCTCAATGTCCAGATACCTCATTTCCGCAATGTTATACATTGGAGGGGAGGTGTTCCCTACCTGTCTTCTGGGTTAGGGGGGGTTCCGATGTCTTCCGTGTGAAGCTTGAATCAGATTTGGAAGAAAGCAGTATAGGTTATTTCGGTGTAGTATAGGGCAGTTAAGATATACAGGGTAAATAAAATATCCAGATTGTGAGACAGAGAAAGGGTGAGACAGAGAGAAGGTGAGACAGAGAGAGGGTGAGACAGAGAGAGGGTGAGACAGAGAGAGGGTGAGACAGAGAGAGGATGAGACAGACGGAGAGAGGGTGAGACAGACGGAGAGAGAGGGTGAGACAGACGGAGAGAGAGGGTGAGACAGACGGAGAGAGAGGGTGAGAGAGACGGAGAGAGAGGGTGAGAGAGATGGAGAGAGAGGGTGAGAGAGACGGAGAGAGAGGGTGAGAGAGACGGAGAGAGAGGGTGAGAGAGACGGAGAGAGAGGGTGAGAGAGAAGGAGAGAGAGGGTGAGAGAGACGGAGAGAGGGTGAGAGAGATGGAGAGAGGGTGAGAGAGAGGGTGAGAGAGAGACGGAGAGAGGGTGAGAGAGAGACGGAGAGAGGGTGAGAGAGAGACGGAGAGAGGGTGAGAGAGAGACGGAGAGAGGGTGAGAGAGACGGAGAGAGGGTGAGAGAGAGACGGAGAGAGGGTGAGAGAGAGACGGAGAGAGGGTGAGAGAGAGTGAGGGAGAAACCGAGAGAGGGAGAAACCGAGAGAGGGAGAAACCGAGAGAGAGAGGGTGAGAGACGGAGAGAGGGTGAGAGACGGAGAGAGGGTGACTGTGGGGGGATGGGGTGACTGGGTGTGGGGATGGGGTGACTGGGTGTGGGGATGGGGTGACTGGGTGTGGGGATGGGGTGACGGTGTGGGGATGGGGTGACGGTGTGGGGATGGGGTGACGGTGTGGGGATGGGGTGACTGGGTGTGGGGATTGTGTGATTGGATGGGGTGACTGGGTGGGGTGATGTGGGGTGGTGGAGTGACGGGGTGTCTGACTGGGTGGGAATTACTGACTGTGACTGGGTGGGGATTACTGACTGTCTGACTGGGTGGGGATTACTGACTGTCTGACTGGGTGGGGTGACTGGGCAGGGGGCAGGGGGCAGGGGGGTGGGATGACTGACTTTTGACTGACTGGGTGGGGGGGGAGTGACTGGGTGTGGGGGGGGGAGTGACTGACTGGGGGGGGGAGTTACTGACTGGGTGGGGGGGACTGACTGACTGGGTGGGGGGGTATGACTGACTGACTGGGTGGGGGGGGACTGACTGACTGGGTGGGGGGGTATGACTGACTGACTGACTGGGTGGGGGGGGGTATGACTTACTGACTGGGTGGGGGTATGACTTACTGACTGGGTGGGGTGGGGGATGACTGACTGGGTGGGGTGGGGGGATGACTGACTGGGTGGGGTGGGGGGATGACTGACTGACTGACTGGGTGGGGTGGGGGGATGACTGACTGAGTGGGTGAGTTGGGGGGATGACTGACTGATTGGGGGGATGACTACCTCTGGTGTCCTACACGTGTACACACACACACACACACACACACACACACACACACACACCACTCTCTCTCTCACACACACACACACACACACACACACACACACACACACACACACACACACACACACACACACACACACACACACACACACACACACACACACACACACACACACACACACACACACACATACACACACACACACACACACACACACTCACATTCTCTCTTGTTGGGGGGAGGGAGGTCAGGGGGGAGTGGAGACAGCCACGGGGACCGAAGGGAACACCCCTGCCCCACGCGTGCAGCCACAGGAGCGGAACCGGAGGGGGGGAAATCCCCTGCTGTCATAGCCTGCCCCGCGCGAGCAGCCACGGGGACACGAGCAGAGACCAGAGGGGAAGCGGGTTCGGGGGGGGGGCGGGGGAGGGACGACATTCCCCTCTATCATCTTCTGCCCCGGGCGTGCAGCCACGGGGACAGGAGCGGGACCGGAGCACACGCAGGACAGGGTGGAAATCCCCCGCTGTCATCTCCTGCCCCGCGCGAGCAGCCACAGCCACAGCCACAGGGACAGGAGCGGAGATTGAGGGGATGAGGGGGGAAGCGCGAGCAGGAGACAGGGAACGAGCGCGCGAGGAGCAGCCATTACTTACCCCTGCAGAGAAGGGCTCCATTCCACGTCACGGCCAATTGGCCAATCAGCCAGGAGGATATTTTTTTGTTATTTATTTATTTTTACATTTGTGGGAGGGGGGGGAGCGGAAAGGGAGGGGGAAGCGGAGACAGCCACGGGGACCGAGGGGAACACCCCTGCTGGCATCGGGAGCAGCCACGGGCACTGGGGGAAAGCAGGGATCGTAGGGCAACCGGGAAGGGAGGGGGGGGAGACATCGCCCGCTGTCATCTCCTGCCCCACGCGTGCAGCCACAGGGACAGGAGTGGAACCAGAGGGCAAGCGGGACAGGGGAGGGGGGAGAAATCCCCTGCTGTCATCTCCTGCCCCGCGCGTGCAGCCACAGGGACAGGAGCGGAACCGTGGGACAGGGGGGGAAATCCCCTGCTGTCATCTCCTGCCCGACAGGAGCGGAGACTGGAGGGGATGAGGGGGGAAGCGCGGGCAGGAGACAGGGAGCAGCCATTACTTACCCAAGCAGAGAAGGGCTCCATTCCGCGTCACGACCAATTGGCCAATCAGCCAGGAGGATATTTGTATTTATTTATTTATTTAAAAAAAAAAAAAATTGCGCAGAGCAGGGGGAAAAAGTAGCTGGCCACCGGCCAATTTCCGTTCGCGCCTGGCGAGTGGGCGACCGGGTTTGTCGAGCACTGTATATATATATTTATGATAAATGAATAAACAGCGCTTAATGAAGTGTCACACCTGATTATGACCCCCCCAAAAAAACACAGAGGACTAATAAAATAATTTCAATGAAGCAATAGCAATGTGAAAAAAATGTATAGTAGTATAGAAACTAAGGTGGCTATATATGTTGTGGAATGATAAAAACCTAAATGGTAAAAAAACAGTTAAAGTGTGAAAATGATATAATAATATGATAAAATAATGTCTAAAGGTCATGGATAAGATCTATAAATGATCTATAACCCAATTGCGGGTAAACCTTGATATACGAGGTAGGAAAGGCGGATGGTCACTACTCCTAGTAACACTACAAGCTAGTAAAATAAAATTACTTTATTAAGAAAAAAAGGTAGGACATCATAGTAGAACCACTCTAACGCGTTTCATCCCTAGCATGGGACTTTATCAAAGAGAATATGGTTCAGTACACAGACACAACTTATATACATGTGAGCCACATCTGATTGGTCAAAACCAAATTGGACACAGCAGATAGTAATAAACACATGAAATGAAAAACATATTAACACTGGCATGTCTGTGGTACAGCGAGAAACTTCATAACATATGATGAACTATATAATCTACTAACCAAAAAGGGGGGAAGGAAAGAAAAATAAAAATAAAGATTATATATAAAGATTAAAAACAACGACCATATTATAATGTCAAATACCCAAATGTTGGAAATTCTAAATAAAGAAAAAAGGAAAAGACTATCATGGAAGGAAAGAAGAATAAGAAAATAATCATGGGAGATAAATATCAACTATGCATAATTGGTACCATTAGGTATTAATGCAATTGTACAGGTAAGTATAGATGATACAGTAATACAAATAGGTATTATTCTTAATAAAATACATTTCATAACTTATTCAAGTTGTTCTGTTATTATTTCCTGAAATAGCAATAAGTAGCAGAAGGTATTATACCAATGTCTGTAAATTGATATAGACATAATACAGTGTTTTATAGTATTATTCATACCTCTATAAAAAATGTTTCAATTCCCAATCGGAATTCATTCCGGAGGGATAGAGAGTATTAAGAGTATAAATCCAATACATTTCTTTCTGATTTAATGTATTCTCCCTGTTACCGCCCCTAGGGTGACGGGGTATATGTTCAATGGCTGTAAAGGAGAAATTGCCAATACCTCCTCTAGGGCATTGGGTGAAATGTCTGGAGACAGGATGGACCAAGTCTTTCCTCTTGATCAGACGGGTATGTTCAGCTATGCGTAACCTCAAGGATCTAATTGTGCGTCCCACATATCTATGGCCGCATGCGCATAGAAGAACATATACAACAAAGGATGTATTGCAATTCAAAAAAGTCTTAATATAAAACTTCCTTGACCCATTTGAATAGGTTATAAATTTAGAAGGTAATGCGTATTGACACATTGAGCAATTTGCGCATTTATGGAAACCTTTAGGTATGGTGCTAATATTAGCAGTTCTTAATTTGGAGTCAAACAGACTAGGAGAAAGATGAGAGGCTAGGGTTTTTGCCTTACGGAAGGTAAATCTAGGGCCACTAGATAATAGAGGGCCAATATCCTCATCAAGGAGAAGAGTATGCCAATGTTTAGATATTATCTTGGAAATAAGTTGAGATTGAGCACTATAGGTAGTTACAAAGAATGGAGTCTGTGTATTTTTAGAAGATATATTGTTAGAATTAGTTGCTTTCAAACCTGTTCTTTGAATCAAAGTATCTCTATCCATAGAGTCAGCTTTATTGAATGCTGCCTCTACGTCTTGTGTGGAATAGCCCCTGGCTATGAATCTGTCAAACATTTCTTTTGATCTTGACAGGAAAATGTCATTGGTAGAACATAGTCTTTTTAGTCTCATAAATTGAGAACCAGGAATATTCCTTATCAATGAGCGGGGATGACAACTCCGCGCATTGAGAAGCATATTCCTGGAGTTCTTTTTGCGATAAATGTCGGTTTGAATAAACATCTCATTGTCAATATACAAGGTTAGATCTAAATAATGAATGTGATTAATATTGTGCTCATATGTGAATTTGATATTATAGTCATTAGTATTTAAATAGTGAATAAATGAAAATAAAGAGTGCTCATCACCATCCCAAATTAATATAAGATCGTCAATATATCTCTTATAAAAGATGATATTTTGACGAAAGAGATTGTTAGAGTGATAAATAAATTGTGCCTCCCAAAAACCCATAAACAAATTAGCATATGAAGGTGCAAAACTCGTGCCCATTGCAGTGCCTAATTTTTGTAAATAAAAATGTGAATCAAAAAGAAAATAATTGTGCGTGAGTAAAAAGAATATTGATTCTTGTAAAAAAGTGCAATGTGAAATTGATAATGTGGATAAATCGAGAAAATATCGTATCGCTTTAAGACCGTGGTTGTGATCAATAATGGAATACAGGGAGGAAACATCTAATGTCACCCACCTGTATTCCTTTTGCCATGTAACAGCCTGTAATTTGACAATGAGATCTGCTGTATCTCTAATGTAGGAAGGAAGTAGAAAAACCAAGGGCTGTAAGAATTTGTCCACATACCGCGATAACCCATCTCCCAAAGATCCAATGCTCGCCACTATTGGTCGTCCAGGAGGGTTGACTAGCGATTTATGGATCTTTGGGAGATGGTGGAATACCGGAATCACGGGATGTGGACAATTCAGAAACTCACATTCCTTGTAACTGATAACATTTAGAATTCTCCCGAGGGACAACAATTCTGTAAATTCTAAGGCATATTTTGAAGTAGGGTCTTCTTTTAAAGGTTGATAGAATTTAGCATCATATAGTTGTCTTAATGCTTCTTGTTTGTATTGGTCAGAGGATAATACAACCAAAGCTCCCCCTTTGTCTGCATTTCTTATTACAATGTTATGATTTTTCTTAATGGAATCAATTTGTTGAATCTCTGTATATGTCAAATTGCCAGTATTAACATTGGAATAGGAAAAGCCTTGGGAAAGTAATTTTAAATCTCGTTCGACCAAATGTTCAAACGTGGTTATGGATGGGCCTCTGTTGTAATTTGGGCAAAATAAAGATTTTTTTCGATATCCAGAGTCTTCAGACCCAAAGAATGGTTGAACAAAAGTATTTAAAGGCTCTCCTTGTGACTCTAACAAATTTTCCATGTCAGTAATAGCACAATGTTCTTGGAAATTGAGTAAATTTATGGTCTTATTATCAAGTTGTGAAGATTCTGAGGGAACCACATCAACATCTGTGCCCAATAAACGATTTCGTGTGGAAAATAGTTTCTTTAAGGAGAGCTTGCGAGTAAATTTTTGGAGATCAATTACTGTTTGGAATAAATGAAAGTTCTGCGTGGGGGCGAACCCTAAACCTTTGTTCAAAAGTTTAAGCTGATCCAAGGAAAGATCTACATCTGACAAATTGATAACATTATCAGGGGAATTTATTCGTATTTCTTCCTCTTGGATCTGCCTCTGCTTTCGTTGTTTTCTCTGGGACCTTCGTGTTCTCCTCGGCCTCTGGGGTTTGACTGTAAAAAAGCCGAGGAGGGTTGGCCAGATGATTTTGGAGCTTTGGACTGAAACATAGTAGTTTGAGCTCTAGATTCATAGCCCGTTGCTCCACGATCATCCCTAGAGTGTCCTGTAAATCTATCAAAGGACACTGATTGGGACCTTGCCTCGTAATCTGAGACATCTGAGTCAAAACTAGACGTCTCCCCTCTAGTGTTCTTTAAGATAGATTTGTTGGGATTATTATTAGACCAGTTTTTTGACTGTTTTTGTTTGCCCCGTGGTGTACTGGAACCTATAAATTCCTTAGTAGGCTGTGGTTTTTGCCAACAGTATACTTGGCTTTTGATATAATCAATGCGGTCTCTCTCAAATTTAGAATGTTTTTTCTCACTAATAGTCTCTTCAATAGAATCCACATTAGAAGAAAGAGTTTTATCATTCTTGATAAATTGATCCATTTTGGAAAATGGTTTAAGCTTATTTTGAAGAGTCGCTATTTCTTCCATAAGTATAGTTTTTTCTGATGTTTTATGTTGAATAATCAACTCCATAAGCTGTATGGAACATGTATCTAAAATTTTTACCCATTCTTTCTCAAATTTATTACTAGTGAAACCAAATGAGGGCACCTTTTTAATGCGTAGACCTCTGGGAATTCTATTAGATCTAATATAATTCTCTAGTGAGGTAATATCCCACCAGAGTCTTATATTCATAACAAGTAATTTTTCCAATTTTACAAAATAATGTGTCAAATCTGACGGTTCATCACAAGTGATATCAAAGATACCATCAAAAAGGTGCGCAGCTTTCCTGGAGCGTTTAGTGTTATCTCCACAGGAACGAACATATGTATCAACTTCTTCTTCTAATAAAACAACAGCATGATCTTCAATAAATTCTTCCATGATAATTCAGTTATGTTTTAAATATCTTAATGAAAATAGATTAATGAAAAAATGTAGTAACCGCTTGTGTGAATTATCCTGTATAGTAAATTGCAAAGGAAATCTGTAAGTATATATCATAAACAATATCTTAATAGATTAAATAATATCATATAAATATAATTATAATAAGAGTAAATATTATATGATGAGCAAACAGAAAAAAGTCTATAGTAGAAAAAATGGAGAGTGAACTCCAATGTTCCAATGCTGCAATCATATAAAACGCAAAAAAGAAAAATGCAATCACTGTCCAGGAGTAACTAGGAATGTCTTTAGGCAGGTGTGAGATAATAAGTATAAAGAAATAAAGTCAAGATGGCTATGAAGGTATGGGCACACCAGTCGGGGGTTAATATGCAAATGTGAACCAAGGATACAAAGCAGTGAGACCGCAGCCACATCAACTATTGATCAATAATAGTCCCAATAATGCTAACCTGACCCGACTGGTAATCCTGCCACCTATTCAGCCGTGTATTGCAATGAAGCAAAAAATCCCCTCCAACCTGTATGAGGCAGGGGAATCCCAGCTGCAGAGGAATCACAGAACCTGGGTGCTCCTTTGCTGATCTGCCGATGGACACCGCAACTCATCTGCTGCCTGGCGTGTATGCCAAACCCTCAGCTCACCGATGTTGATGACGTAGGGGCTGCGTCTCCGAAGGCCACGGCCGCGCTGTACTGGGGTCCCACGGGTGGTGCGATCAAGCCCATAGATGACACTGGGGCTCCATACCTCGAGGCAACCAGCCAAGCTGTGACTCAGGCAGATGACGTGTAGGCCGTGTCACAGGGTTCGCCGGCTGTATTGCACTGGGGTCCCCGGGTAGAGCGCTCCGACCCTCCGATCACACTGGGTCTGCCTCCAGAAGGAAACGGCCGTGCCGGGACCTAGGGTACTGCATGCAGGGTGTTGCTGTAGCGCAGATTAGCTGGATACCGCCTCCGTTCAGTGTTGATAGTAAACACCTGTAGCCTCAGAGACTGCTGTGTGCTCCATACCAAAAAGGTAACACGAGGTAGGAAAGGCGGATGGTCACTACTCCTAGTAACACTACAAGCTAGTAAAATAAAATTACTTTATTAAGAAAAAAAGGTAGGACATCATAGTAGAACCACTCTAACGCGTTTCATCCCTAGCATGGGACTTTATCAAAGAGAATATGGTTCAGTACACAGACACAACTTATATACATGTGAGCCACATCTGATTGGTCAAAACCAAATTGGACACAGCAGATAGTAATAAACACATGAAATGAAAAACATATTAACACTGGCATGTCTGTGGTACAGCGAGAAACTTCATAACATATGATGAACTATATAATCTACTAACCAAAAAGGGGGGAAGGAAAGAAAAATAAAAATAAAGATTATATATAAAGATTAAAAACAACGACCATATTATAATGTCAAATACCCAAATGTTGGAAATTCTAAATAAAGAAAAAAGGAAAAGACTATCATGGAAGGAAAGAAGAATAAGAAAATAATCATGGGAGATAAATATCAACTATGCATAATTGGTACCATTAGGTATTAATGCAATTGTACAGGTAAGTATAGATGATACAGTAATACAAATAGGTATTATTCTTAATAAAATACATTTCATAACTTATTCAAGTTGTTCTGTTATTATTTCCTGAAATAGCAATAAGTAGCAGAAGGTATTATACCAATGTCTGTAAATTGATATAGACATAATACAGTGTTTTATAGTATTATTCATACCTCTATAAAAAATGTTTCAATTCCCAATCGGAATTCATTCCGGAGGGATAGAGAGTATTAAGAGTATAAATCCAATACATTTCTTTCTGATTTAATGTATTCTCCCTGTTACCGCCCCTAGGGTGACGGGGTATATGTTCAATGGCTGTAAAGGAGAAATTGCCAATACCTCCTCTAGGGCATTGGGTGAAATGTCTGGAGACAGGATGGACCAAGTCTTTCCTCTTGATCAGACGGGTATGTTCAGCTATGCGTAACCTCAAGGATCTAATTGTGCGTCCCACATATCTATGGCCGCATGCGCATAGAAGAACATATACAACAAAGGATGTATTGCAATTCAAAAAAGTCTTAATATAAAACTTCCTTGACCCATTTGAATAGGTTATAAATTTAGAAGGTAATGCGTATTGACACATTGAGCAATTTGCGCATTTATGGAAACCTTTAGGTATGGTGCTAATATTAGCAGTTCTTAATTTGGAGTCAAACAGACTAGGAGAAAGATGAGAGGCTAGGGTTTTTGCCTTACGGAAGGTAAATCTAGGGCCACTAGATAATAGAGGGCCAATATCCTCATCAAGGAGAAGAGTATGCCAATGTTTAGATATTATCTTGGAAATAAGTTGAGATTGAGCACTATAGGTAGTTACAAAGAATGGAGTCTGTGTATTTTTAGAAGATATATTGTTAGAATTAGTTGCTTTCAAACCTGTTCTTTGAATCAAAGTATCTCTATCCATAGAGTCAGCTTTATTGAATGCTGCCTCTACGTCTTGTGTGGAATAGCCCCTGGCTATGAATCTGTCAAACATTTCTTTTGATCTTGACAGGAAAATGTCATTGGTAGAACATAGTCTTTTTAGTCTCATAAATTGAGAACCAGGAATATTCCTTATCAATGAGCGGGGATGACAACTCCGCGCATTGAGAAGCATATTCCTGGAGTTCTTTTTGCGATAAATGTCGGTTTGAATAAACATCTCATTGTCAATATACAAGGTTAGATCTAAATAATGAATGTGATTAATATTGTGCTCATATGTGAATTTGATATTATAGTCATTAGTATTTAAATAGTGAATAAATGAAAATAAAGAGTGCTCATCACCATCCCAAATTAATATAAGATCGTCAATATATCTCTTATAAAAGATGATATTTTGACGAAAGAGATTGTTAGAGTGATAAATAAATTGTGCCTCCCAAAAACCCATAAACAAATTAGCATATGAAGGTGCAAAACTCGTGCCCATTGCAGTGCCTAATTTTTGTAAATAAAAATGTGAATCAAAAAGAAAATAATTGTGCGTGATATAATAGCTTAATTGTGCGTGATAATAGCTGAACATACCCGTCTGATCAAGAGGAAAGACTTGGTCCATCCTGTCTCCAGACATTTCACCCAATGCCCTAGAGGAGGTATTGGCAATTTCTCCTTTACAGCCATTGAACATATACCCCGTCACCCTAGGGGCGGTAACAGGGAGAATACATTAAATCAGAAAGAAATGTATTGGATTTATACTCTTAATACTCTCTATCCCTCCGGAATGAATTCCGATTGGGAATTGAAACATTTTTTATAGAGGTATGAATAATACTATAAAACACTGTATTATGTCTATATCAATTTACAGACATTGGTATAATACCTTCTGCTACTTATTGCTATTTCAGGAAATAATAACAGAACAACTTGAATAAGTTATGAAATGTATTTTATTAAGAATAATACCTATTTGTATTACTGTATCATCTATACTTACCTGTACAATTGCATTAATACCTAATGGTACCAATTATGCATAGTTGATATTTATCTCCCATGATTATTTTCTTATTCTTCTTTCCTTCCATGATAGTCTTTTCCTTTTTTCTTTATTTAGAATTTCCAACATTTGGGTATTTGACATTATAATATGGTCGTTGTTTTTAATCTTTATATATAATCTTTATTTTTATTTTTCTTTCCTTCCCCCCTTTTTGGTTAGTAGATTATATAGTTCATCATATGTTATGAAGTTTCTCGCTGTACCACAGACATGCCAGTGTTAATATGTTTTTCATTTCATGTGTTTATTACTATCTGCTGTGTCCAATTTGGTTTTGACCAATCAGATGTGGCTCACATGTATATAAGTTGTGTCTGTGTACTGAACCATATTCTCTTTGATAAAGTCCCATGCTAGGGATGAAACGCGTTAGAGTGGTTCTACTATGATGTCCTACCTTTTTTTCTTAATAAAGTAATTTTATTTTACTAGCTTGTAGTGTTACTAGGAGTAGTGACCATCCGCCTTTCCTACCTCGTGTTACCTTTTTGGTATGGAGCACACAGCAGTCTCTGAGGCTACAGGTGTTTACTATCAACACTGAACGGAGGCGGTATCCAGCTAATCTGCGCTACAGCAACACCCTGCATGCAGTACCCTAGGTCCCGGCACGGCCGTTTCCTTCTGGAGGCAGACCCAGTGTGATCGGAGGGTCGGAGCGCTCTACCCGGGGACCCCAGTGCAATACAGCCGGCGAACCCTGTGACACGGCCTACACGTCATCTGCCTGAGTCACAGCTTGGCTGGTTGCCTCGAGGTATGGAGCCCCAGTGTCATCTATGGGCTTGATCGCACCACCCGTGGGACCCCAGTACAGCGCGGCCGTGGCCTTCGGAGACGCAGCCCCTACGTCATCAACATCGGTGAGCTGAGGGTTTGGCATACACGCCAGGCAGCAGATGAGTTGCGGTGTCCATCGGCAGATCAGCAAAGGAGCACCCAGGTTCTGTGATTCCTCTGCAGCTGGGATTCCCCTGCCTCATACAGGTTGGAGGGGATTTTTTGCTTCATTGCAATACACGGCTGAATAGGTGGCAGGATTACCAGTCGGGTCAGGTTAGCATTATTGGGACTATTATTGATCAATAGTTGATGTGGCTGCGGTCTCACTGCTTTGTATCCTTGGTTCACATTTGCATATTAACCCCCGACTGGTGTGCCCATACCTTCATAGCCATCTTGACTTTATTTCTTTATACTTATTATCTCACACCTGCCTAAAGACATTCCTAGTTACTCCTGGACAGTGATTGCATTTTTCTTTTTTGCGTTTTATATGATTGCAGCATTGGAACATTGGAGTTCACTCTCCATTTTTTCTACTATAGACTTTTTTCTGTTTGCTCATCATATAATATTTACTCTTATTATAATTATATTTATATGATATTATTTAATCTATTAAGATATTGTTTATGATATATACTTACAGATTTCCTTTGCAATTTACTATACAGGATAATTCACACAAGCGGTTACTACATTTTTTCATTAATCTATTTTCATTAAGATATTTAAAACATAACTGAATTATCATGGAAGAATTTATTGAAGATCATGCTGTTGTTTTATTAGAAGAAGAAGTTGATACATATGTTCGTTCCTGTGGAGATAACACTAAACGCTCCAGGAAAGCTGCGCACCTTTTTGATGGTATCTTTGATATCACTTGTGATGAACCGTCAGATTTGACACATTATTTTGTAAAATTGGAAAAATTACTTGTTATGAATATAAGACTCTGGTGGGATATTACCTCACTAGAGAATTATATTAGATCTAATAGAATTCCCAGAGGTCTACGCATTAAAAAGGTGCCCTCATTTGGTTTCACTAGTAATAAATTTGAGAAAGAATGGGTAAAAATTTTAGATACATGTTCCATACAGCTTATGGAGTTGATTATTCAACATAAAACATCAGAAAAAACTATACTTATGGAAGAAATAGCGACTCTTCAAAATAAGCTTAAACCATTTTCCAAAATGGATCAATTTATCAAGAATGATAAAACTCTTTCTTCTAATGTGGATTCTATTGAAGAGACTATTAGTGAGAAAAAACATTCTAAATTTGAGAGAGACCGCATTGATTATATCAAAAGCCAAGTATACTGTTGGCAAAAACCACAGCCTACTAAGGAATTTATAGGTTCCAGTACACCACGGGGCAAACAAAAACAGTCAAAAAACTGGTCTAATAATAATCCCAACAAATCTATCTTAAAGAACACTAGAGGGGAGACGTCTAGTTTTGACTCAGATGTCTCAGATTACGAGGCAAGGTCCCAATCAGTGTCCTTTGATAGATTTACAGGACACTCTAGGGATGATCGTGGAGCAACGGGCTATGAATCTAGAGCTCAAACTACTATGTTTCAGTCCAAAGCTCCAAAATCATCTGGCCAACCCTCCTCGGCTTTTTTACAGTCAAACCCCAGAGGCCGAGGAGAACACGAAGGTCCCAGAGAAAACAACGAAAGCAGAGGCAGATCCAAGAGGAAGAAATACGAATAAATTCCCCTGATAATGTTATCAATTTGTCAGATGTAGATCTTTCCTTGGATCAGCTTAAACTTTTGAACAAAGGTTTAGGGTTCGCCCCCACGCAGAACTTTCATTTATTCCAAACAGTAATTGATCTCCAAAAATTTACTCGCAAGCTCTCCTTAAAGAAACTATTTTCCACACGAAATCGTTTATTGGGCACAGATGTTGATGTGGTTCCCTCAGAATCTTCACAACTTGATAATAAGACCATAAATTTACTCAATTTCCAAGAACATTGTGCTATTACTGACATGGAAAATTTGTTAGAGTCACAAGGAGAGCCTTTAAATACTTTTGTTCAACCATTCTTTGGGTCTGAAGACTCTGGATATCGAAAAAAATCTTTATTTTGCCCAAATTACAACAGAGGCCCATCCATAACCACGTTTGAACATTTGGTCGAACGAGATTTAAAATTACTTTCCCAAGGCTTTTCCTATTCCAATGTTAATACTGGCAATTTGACATATACAGAGATTCAACAAATTGATTCCATTAAGAAAAATCATAACATTGTAATAAGAAATGCAGACAAAGGGGGAGCTTTGGTTGTATTATCCTCTGACCAATACAAACAAGAAGCATTAAGACAACTATATGATGCTAAATTCTATCAACCTTTAAAAGAAGACCCTACTTCAAAATATGCCTTAGAATTTACAGAATTGTTGTCCCTCGGGAGAATTCTAAATGTTATCAGTTACAAGGAATGTGAGTTTCTGAATTGTCCACATCCCGTGATTCCGGTATTCCACCATCTCCCAAAGATCCATAAATCGCTAGTCAACCCTCCTGGACGACCAATAGTGGCGAGCATTGGATCTTTGGGAGATGGGTTATCGCGGTATGTGGACAAATTCTTACAGCCCTTGGTTTTTCTACTTCCTTCCTACATTAGAGATACAGCAGATCTCATTGTCAAATTACAGGCTGTTACATGGCAAAAGGAATACAGGTGGGTGACATTAGATGTTTCCTCCCTGTATTCCATTATTGATCACAACCACGGTCTTAAAGCGATACGATATTTTCTCGATTTATCCACATTATCAATTTCACATTGCACTTTTTTACAAGAATCAATATTCTTTTTACTCACGCACAATTATTTTCTTTTTGATTCACATTTTTATTTACAAAAATTAGGCACTGCAATGGGCACGAGTTTTGCACCTTCATATGCTAATTTGTTTATGGGTTTTTGGGAGGCACAATTTATTTATCACTCTAACAATCTCTTTCGTCAAAATATCATCTTTTATAAGAGATATATTGACGATCTTATATTAATTTGGGATGGTGATGAGCACTCTTTATTTTCATTTATTCACTATTTAAATACTAATGACTATAATATCAAATTCACATATGAGCACAATATTAATCACATTCATTATTTAGATCTAACCTTGTATATTGACAATGAGATGTTTATTCAAACCGACATTTATCGCAAAAAGAACTCCAGGAATATGCTTCTCAATGCGCGGAGTTGTCATCCCCGCTCATTGATAAGGAATATTCCTGGTTCTCAATTTATGAGACTAAAAAGACTATGTTCTACCAATGACATTTTCCTGTCAAGATCAAAAGAAATGTTTGACAGATTCATAGCCAGGGGCTATTCCACACAAGACGTAGAGGCAGCATTCAATAAAGCTGACTCTATGGATAGAGATACTTTGATTCAAAGAACAGGTTTGAAAGCAACTAATTCTAACAATATATCTTCTAAAAATACACAGACTCCATTCTTTGTAACTACCTATAGTGCTCAATCTCAACTTATTTCCAAGATAATATCTAAACATTGGCATACTCTTCTCCTTGATGAGGATATTGGCCCTCTATTATCTAGTGGCCCTAGATTTACCTTCCGTAAGGCAAAAACCCTAGCCTCTCATCTTTCTCCTAGTCTGTTTGACTCCAAATTAAGAACTGCTAATATTAGCACCATACCTAAAGGTTTCCATAAATGCGCAAATTGCTCAATGTGTCAATACGCATTACCTTCTAAATTTATAACCTATTCAAATGGGTCAAGGAAGTTTTATATTAAGACTTTTTTGAATTGCAATACATCCTTTGTTGTATATGTTCTTCTATGCGCATGCGGCCATAGATATGTGGGACGCACAATTAGATCCTTGAGGTTACGCATAGCTGAACATACCCGTCTGATCAAGAGGAAAGACTTGGTCCATCCTGTCTCCAGACATTTCACCCAATGCCCTAGAGGAGGTATTGGCAATTTCTCCTTTACAGCCATTGAACATATACCCCGTCACCCTAGGGGCGGTAACAGGGAGAATACATTAAATCAGAAAGAAATGTATTGGATTTATACTCTTAATACTCTCTATCCCTCCGGAATGAATTCCGATTGGGAATTGAAACATTTTTTATAGAGGTATGAATAATACTATAAAACACTGTATTATGTCTATATCAATTTACAGACATTGGTATAATACCTTCTGCTACTTATTGCTATTTCAGGAAATAATAACAGAACAACTTGAATAAGTTATGAAATGTATTTTATTAAGAATAATACCTATTTGTATTACTGTATCATCTATACTTACCTGTACAATTGCATTAATACCTAATGGTACCAATTATGCATAGTTGATATTTATCTCCCATGATTATTTTCTTATTCTTCTTTCCTTCCATGATAGTCTTTTCCTTTTTTCTTTATTTAGAATTTCCAACATTTGGGTATTTGACATTATAATATGGTCGTTGTTTTTAATCTTTATATATAATCTTTATTTTTATTTTTCTTTCCTTCCCCCCTTTTTGGTTAGTAGATTATATAGTTCATCATATGTTATGAAGTTTCTCGCTGTACCACAGACATGCCAGTGTTAATATGTTTTTCATTTCATGTGTTTATTACTATCTGCTGTGTCCAATTTGGTTTTGACCAATCAGATGTGGCTCACATGTATATAAGTTGTGTCTGTGTACTGAACCATATTCTCTTTGATAAAGTCCCATGCTAGGGATGAAACGCGTTAGAGTGGTTCTACTATGATGTCCTACCTTTTTTTCTTAATAAAGTAATTTTATTTTACTAGCTTGTAGTGTTACTAGGAGTAGTGACCATCCGCCTTTCCTACCTCGTGTTACCTTTTTGGTATGGAGCACACAGCAGTCTCTGAGGCTACAGGTGTTTACTATCAACACTGAACGGAGGCGGTATCCAGCTAATCTGCGCTACAGCAACACCCTGCATGCAGTACCCTAGGTCCCGGCACGGCCGTTTCCTTCTGGAGGCAGACCCAGTGTGATCGGAGGGTCGGAGCGCTCTACCCGGGGACCCCAGTGCAATACAGCCGGCGAACCCTGTGACACGGCCTACACGTCATCTGCCTGAGTCACAGCTTGGCTGGTTGCCTCGAGGTATGGAGCCCCAGTGTCATCTATGGGCTTGATCGCACCACCCGTGGGACCCCAGTACAGCGCGGCCGTGGCCTTCGGAGACGCAGCCCCTACGTCATCAACATCGGTGAGCTGAGGGTTTGGCATACACGCCAGGCAGCAGATGAGTTGCGGTGTCCATCGGCAGATCAGCAAAGGAGCACCCAGGTTCTGTGATTCCTCTGCAGCTGGGATTCCCCTGCCTCATACAGGTTGGAGGGGATTTTTTGCTTCATTGCAATACACGGCTGAATAGGTGGCAGGATTACCAGTCGGGTCAGGTTAGCATTATTGGGACTATTATTGATCAATAGTTGATGTGGCTGCGGTCTCACTGCTTTGTATCCTTGGTTCACATTTGCATATTAACCCCCGACTGGTGTGCCCATACCTTCATAGCCATCTTGACTTTATTTCTTTATACTTATTATCTCACACCTGCCTAAAGACATTCCTAGTTACTCCTGGACAGTGATTGCATTTTTCTTTTTTGCGTTTTATATGATTGCAGCATTGGAACATTGGAGTTCACTCTCCATTTTTTCTACTATAAACCTTGATATAGATGTATGTGGATCCTGGCAGCTTCTTCCTTGGGTTCAACAAACTCCCAAAAAGTACCTATTAAAAAAACGAAAAGAGAACAAAGTGCCCGATCCTAGTGTAAAATCTGAGTACAAGGTTTTAATAACATGAACTAAGACAATTGCAAACTCACAATATGCCACAAGATAAAAAGCATTGTATGAGCAAGCTCATGCACCACAGATCGCCAGACCGCCATCAGTAAGCTCCGTCGTGGAGTATATCCTTGTAAGACCTCCCTGCTGCTGGTGTCACCGTGTCTAGGTCCCTCCGGCAACCCGAGATTGCAGCTTGTTGTTCCTGGTCTGTAAACGTTCTTGTCGTCTGAGAGCAACTCAGTGAACTTCCTCTCTTCCTTTCTGGCGTCTGCACTGCTGGGCACTTCCCTTGACCACCGTAGCTTGCTAGTACCACGTGACCCTACGCGTTTCTTCCTACACAGCGGATTTCAGCAGTGGTTTGTAAATTGTAAATTGTACTTTCTGATATCGGGGACATTTAATCCTCCCGATTCTCTGCATAGTTGTAGTTTTTTTTAATGCTATTCTGGGTCGCCCTCCACTACAAATGAACCTACTAAATGCTCTATTTAATTCTTTGGTATCTGTGTGTTTTATTAGTAATGGTAACATTTGTAAGGGGTAGAGAATTCTAGCAAAGCTGACCATTTTTATTAGTTGGCATCTCCCTGACAGGTTCAGAGGGTGGTTCTGCCACCCTTCCAGTTCCTTTATAACCTTCTAAAAAATACTCTTAAAATGTCTACATATAGTTTTCCCTGGTCCGTTGCAATATTAATACCTAGATATTTGATAGATTTCCTTGTCCTTTTAAAGGGTAACTTCTCATCCCATTTTACATCATTCTTATTTGTGAGGATTAATATTTCTGTTTTTGTAACATTAAATTTGAACCCTAAGAATTTAACAAATTCCCCAATAGCTTTAAATATGTTGGGCAACGCCTCATCCCGATTTGACACTAGGAGCAGCAGATGGTCCGTAAATAGAGCTAATTTAGCCTCATACTTCCCTATGTTGATTCCCTTGAAACGTTCTACATGTCTCAGATATTCGGTCAAAGGCTCAATAGCTAAATTAAAGAGCAAAGGTGACAGTGGGCACACCTGTCTGGTACCTCTGTATAATTTAAACTAGGCAGACAGTAACCCTGCTGCCATTATTTTACCTATTGGATCTGCATACTGTACATTGATTGCATTATCCTAAGGAAAGTTCCCTCAATCCCCACTTTTTGCAGTA
This sequence comes from Ascaphus truei, assembly GCF_040206685.1. Lineage (NCBI taxonomy): Eukaryota > Metazoa > Chordata > Amphibia > Anura > Ascaphidae > Ascaphus > Ascaphus truei. Next base: position 191,463,868 of record NC_134483.1, on the reverse strand, counting down.
CCTGGAACAGATACTTCCAGCTTACTTTATCAAAAGCCTTTTTGGCATTTATTGATATTATAATATTATTTATGTTATTTTTTATAATAGATTTGGTCCAGTTTACGGCAGCTGTAACTTTTCTAATATTCTTTACCGGATTTCTCCCCTTTACAAATCCAGATTGATCTGAATGGATCAATTATGGTAGAATTGATGCTAGCCTCTCTGCTAAAAATTTTAAGAGGATCTTGACATCTTTATTTAATAATGAAATTGGTCTATATGATTATGGATTTTGTGGGTTTTCCCTTCCTTGTGAAGAATCCTTATGAAAGCAATCTTGCCCGTTTCTAAGTATTCTTTAGTTTTTAATATATCTTTGAACGCTTCCTTAAGTGGTAGACCTATTTCCGCACTTAAGATTGTATAGAATTCAGCCCCAACCCATCGGGCAATGAGGCTTTGCCATTTTTTTTTTATTTGAACTTGTATTTTATTGGTTTTTTTTTACATAAGTTATTTTTGGGGTGAGCGGGAGAGGGTACAAAAGAAAAATAGGAGGTGGGTGGGGGGGATACATTTCCATCTTTGCTTCATTTTCAATTATACTTTGTTACACTTGTATTTACTTTTCGGTGTGGTTCACATTGCAGTTTTATAAAATAGCATTGGAGGAAAGATTGTTAGAGATTTGTTAAACATTTGTTTCCCAGTAAATCATCCATGGCCCCCAGATATTCAGGAAAGTTTTGTATCTATCCTGAATTAAACTGGTAAGTTTTTCGATTACCATAATATAATTTAGTTTATATTTTACTTCCGTAATTGTCGGCGGGTCAGTCTGTTTCCAATTTCTAGCTATTACTGCTTTAGCTGATGAGAAAATATGAACCATTAGTCTGTCTGTGTTCCACTCTAAGTCCTCCATTGGTTTCAAGATTAATACTGTCTCCATATTCCAAGGACAGTTTAGTCCCGTTATTTTCCTTATTAACTTTTTAATTTTTCCCCAAAATTGTACAATCTTAGGACAGGTCCACCAAATATGCTTAAACGACCCTATCTGGCCGCATTGCCTCCAGCATTGAGGGGAAGTGGTCGGAAAAAACGAGTGAAGTCTGGCTGGAGTATAGTACCATATACCATCTAATTTCCCGCACTGCCGCACATCTAGATGCTTTTGCTGATCTCTCATATATCTCCAACCACTCCTCCCTCTCTAGGTTTTCCCAATCAACAGTGTTTTTACTTGGCTGCTCCTCTTTTTGTGTGGTCAGGGTTTTATACAGTTGTGTTATAGTGCCCTTATGGTATTCTCCTGCCAGGTATAAGTTCTCAAAAGTTGTCAGGGGTCTGAGAACGTCTCGTGTGGGCTGTATTGAGACAACATAGGGGGCTATGCACTAAGCTAAATGCTTTTGTGTCCGGATGTTAAAAAAAAATCACGTCCGTTAAAAAGTGAGGCCGGAGACGCGATTCACTAAGGCCTTGAGTCAATTTTTTAACGTACGTGCTCAAAACAGCCACAGCGTACGTGTTGCTTTTTCCCCCCTGCTAGCATTCTTAAACTTCACGTTCGCTAGCGGACAGAAAAAATAAGCCGCATGTAACATTTGCATGGAGATTTGGCATCTCCATGCAAGGCTATTACAGGCGATCATACACTAAATAAATACATTTTAATAATAGTGTACATGAGCAGGGGGTCTCCGGACCTGAACCGCATTGGTTTCAGATCCGGGGGCCCCCTACTTCAGGAGGTACAGGCCCCATTATGGGCTGCCGGTTTTGTAATTTTAAAGCTTCCGCGTCACGTGACCGGGAAATTTACATTCTGCAGGGGATACTGGCATCCCATTACGGGCCTGTATTTTCTGAAGTAGGGGGTCCCCGAGGCTGAAACCAATGCGGTTCAGTTCCGAAGACCCCATGCTCATTGATAGTATTATAAAAGCAAACGTTACCATTTTTTTTTTATAATTTGCTCATCTCCACGCTAAGGCAATTATGGTCCCCTGAAGTTCCTGTATGTCCCCTTAGTTTCCTGGGGTATCTGTGGGAGACACCATGGAAGGAGTGAATCCATTCAATATAATATCGTTGTCAATCACTGTGTGTGTGTGTGTGTCATATATATTTTTGTTGGGACATGGTAGTGTAGTGGTTAAATGCTGAAATGCTGACGTGATCAATGTAGGCAATCACATGAAAACAATAGCAATCACACTTTGGCACAACTATTTTGGAGGGATACCCTATATAAAGCGGCCATTTTGCTCAGCCAGTGTGGGTGTTGTTGTGAGGAGAGATAGAGTGGAGTTAGTAGTAGTAGTAGTAGTTGGTGATTTGTTGGCGATTATTGAGTGAGTTGTCTTGTGTTATTATATTTTGTTTCTCTACATTTTTGTATTGTTAGTGTGTCATTTTGGTTTAGATTTGTTTTTTGTGAGTGACTGAAATAGAGAGGATGAGTGGATGTGGGAGTGGACGTGTGAGTGGTGCGGTGGCTGGTGGAGTGGTGGAGCATGGGAGTGGAGGAGGTGCGGTGGCTGGTGGAGTGGTGGAGCGTGGGAGTGGAGGAAGTGCGGTGGCTGGTGGGAGGGGGGGAATGGGGGAGCGTGGGAGAGGAGTGAGACGTACAGATACGGGCCATCCTGGCAGGGCAGGTATGTCCCGTGATGATACTCCAGGTGGGGGAGTGCAGGTGGGTGAGGGTAGCGGGAGTACTGGACAGGGAGAGAGGGACACTGTCCACCATACGAACAGTGATGCGGAGGAGGATGGAAGTGATGAGGGGCCATCAACAAGCCAGGCGCGGACGGAGGGCCTAAGAAACCCCCGCTTTACCCCTCGCGAAAATGACATTCTTGTTGAAAGTGTCATGGATTCCTATGAACAACTCTATGGATCATTAGCATGTAAGAATGTTTTAACAATTATTCTATTACAATCTAGAAAGTATGTTGTATAGGCCGCACTATCTAATGTATTAACTATATTTGACATAGGTAAGTTGTGGGTGCTGGGGAACAATGAAGAGACCTCTAATCTCTCTTAAGTACATATAGAACATAAAAAGTGTTCCCCGCACTCATAATGAATACTAAACAATCAATGATACTTTAAATGCTGATATATATGAATGAGTAAAAGTGGAGAACATTAATTGTAAATGTGCCTAAAAACTTTCATCACATACAATTAACAGAAGGGTGAGGGATGGTGAGGGAAGAGGGAAAAGTGACATTACTAAAAAGTGAGGGATATGATAAAGAAATCCCTAACAGGGAAGGAAGTGATTGCGATGAGACGCAGGGGAAACATGACGTTTCGTGGTCACTTACCCCTTTTTCAGGCCCATTATCATAGTCACCACAAAGTGGGACTATGGTACTTACCGATTCCCTCACAGTAATTTCCTCCAAGTGTTAAAAGAAATGCTAACTACATGCCATAAATGTTTATGCAAGACATGCGTAACATAACATTGAGTTGGTAAACATATATGCTATAACGGATGTGTGCAGCTGATTGGGCACATGTAATTAGTCACGAATGCGCACATGACATAGCCTAATAGGTGTTTGTAATTATATGTACATGTTGTTAAAATATTTTTTATATTACCATACATTATGAAATCACTACTGAAATGTATATGAACAGATTGTTACATATACACAGGTAAAACCAAGACCAGTCAGAAGACAAAATTGTGGGCCGATTTTATTAGACTAGACATTTTGTTCCTTAATTTCACCGCTAGGTATTTATCTCCTTTGTTCCCTCTTTCATAATAGAGCTGGTTCGTCCATCTCATTGCTTTTTCTGTGTCCTCTAGTAGTATATTTTTGATTTCCCTCCTGTTCCTATCTATTCTCTTTCTAATATCATTTGATGGTGACTATTGGTACTCTTCCTCAATTTTTTTCAGGCTGTCATTCAGTTTCTCTAGTTTCTTATTCTTCTCTTTCTTCCTGTGCATTGCTACACTGATAACTTTGCCCCTCAGAGTAGCCTTATGGGCCGCCCATAGGGTGGACTCGCTGACCTGGCCGCTGTTGTTTTGAGAGAAATAGTCTCGGAAAGCTTCTCCTATAAGATCTCTAGTTTCGGGTATCCATAATAATAGATCATTTAACAGCCATCTCCCCCCTGGGGGGCCTTGTTTTATATCTTTTAATTTTAGCACTACAGGGGCGTGGTCCGACCACGTGATATTTTCCATTTCTGCACTGAGTATACTGTCTGCGAGGCCTCTAGATATTAATATGTAGTCTATTCTTGTATATTGGTCATGTGGGGCTGAGTAAAATGAATAGCTCCTAGAGGAAGGATTCATCATCCTCCATGTGTCTATCAGAGCGTTTTGGGCTACAATTTTTCCCAGTCTCCTATCTCTCTTGGGCTTTAGATTATGGTCTTTATGGCAGGGTTTCACCTTGTCCTTTGTGGCATCGAATACCATGTTTAAGTCTCCCCCGATTATTACCCGTCCTTTCTTATATTGCATAATAGTGTGGAAGGACTTTTCTATAAAGGATTCCTGGTCCTCATTGGGCACGTATAGGTTAGCTATGGTGATATCTATCGTACCCAGTTTACCTGAATTAATAATAATCCTTCCTGTCTTGTCCCTCTGTATCTTATCTAGCGAGAAGGTGTCGTTGCTCTAAAAAGAATCGCCACTTCCGCTTTTTTGCGTTGTGCCGGCGAGTGGTATGTCTGGGGGAACATCTTATCTCTAAGCCGTGCTGTATCCTCTCTGTTTAGTTGGGTTTCCTGTATGATGTATATGTCGCCCTAGTTGTTCTTAAAGTCTTGAAACATTAGTTTTCCTTTCTCTGGTGAGTTTAACCCTTTAACATTTAGGGATATTATTTTTAACTTACTAGCCATTTAACCGGATTTTCTTTGCCTTGTGTGTTACTCGTTTTTTTATTTCTAACTTTGGATCTGGTCTATCATAGGTGTAATGGATACGGTTGGGAGTGGTTGAAAAAAAAAGGATAAAACTTAGGTGGAGATTAGGGGAGTAGGGTGTACGTAGTTTAACGTGTGTGGGGATGAAGCCCATATACATCCTGGGCCTTTGACTCTACCTTTGGGGAAATTGTGGTGTGTAGAGTCGGGGAATGTAGTGGGGGCTTGTCATGATACCTGTGGTCCAAAGCTCGTCCGACCCACCTTCTCGTCTTTTCAGTCCCGGCCTGCTTATCCACTGAAAAATCTCAGATGGTGCCTGGGTTCCTGGTGGAGAGAGAAAGAGAGAAGGAAAAAAAAAAAAAACCTCGACCGAGGCGAGTAACACATATTGTAAATTTAAACTTTGGTTTAATTTTTAACTGAACCTCTATTACGATACAAACTTTTATTACTTACAAACTTACAAACTTTTTTTTATTACGATACAAACCTGCCCTAGCTATTCTATGTCTTAACTTTTACTAAGTGTATACAGAAATGGGAAGTTGCCACATTCTACATTGTTTACATATAGTCTGAAAACGACTTATTGTTCTCCTAGTCTTTACAATCATCGGCTCCATGATCCTGGAACCAGAAGAAGAACTTTTAGTTCACCCCAGGTATTCAATTTAACTCTTCCTCGGGTCTTTACTTCCCTGGAGGAGTTTCTCCTTCAAGACTCTGGGTCAGTCTCGGCTCCTGGGATCTTTGAGTCTTGGTCTCTCTCCTTTGTTTGACCTGACTTTGCCTTGGTCCTGTTCCATGCCTCTCTCCTCGCAAAGGGTTGTCTCTGTTGCAGCTTTGCTGTTATTTCTGGGGTAACTTCTATCCCAAAAGATTTGGTAAATGCTAGGCCTTCGCCCGGTCTTCTCATCATGGCCTGCTTATCGTTCTATGTGGCTTGGAGGCTGAAGGGGAAGTCCCACCGGTATCGGACTCCTTGGCTTCTAAGTAGGCCCGTGATATCTTTCAGGCCTCTTCTTTTCGCTAGTGTTACAGGGGCAATATCCGCAAAGATCTGGATGTCCGTTTCTTCGAAAGAGATTGTATCTAAATTTCGGGTCGTGAAGTATTTCTTTCTTCATTTAGAAATAGTGTAGTCTGGTTATGATGTCTCTGGGGGCCTCTTCCCTCGTAGTCTCTGGGTCTTAGTGCCCTATGCACTCTGTCCATTTCCAGCCTTTCTTTGGTAGCATCAGACAGTATACTCTGGAACAGTCTCTGTAGATATGGTTTAATATCTCTTGGTCTTATTGTCTCCGGGACATTCCTTATTCTAATATTATTTCGTCTGGATCTGTTCTCCGTGTCTTCCCTTGCTTCTTGCAGCTCCATTATTTGTTCCTTGAGCAACTTGTCTATCTGGATTTCTGTGACGTTTTCCATCGTTTCTTCCAGACTTTTAGTTCTCTCTTCCACCGCTGAGATGTCAGATCTAAGCCCATTCATGGCTCCTTGAAGTTCCTCATGGAATGTATGTTTAATTTATTAAACCCAAGCTCTCCTATTCCTGTTAAAAGTTGACTCTTTCTCCGACTGAGTCCGATTCTGTCTCCACTTGGTCTCTTGGTGGATCCCCTGCCTCTTTTCTAGGTGTATTCGGGTTCGTTGGTCTTTTGCTGAAAAAAGTTGATGCCTCTGGTTTTTGTGAATTTTTCGGGGGGCCATTCTGCTGTTATGTTGGGATCTCTTTCTCTCCTCTTCCCCCTTTTTAAATTTACTTTGTTCGCTCTTGTGCTCTCCACCTCTTTCCCAGCTTCTGTATGTTTTTGTGTGTGGCGGGGTGCTTATTATTTCATTGCTATGTTCAGGTGTTTGTGACGAGACAGGACTTCAAGGTATCATTCTGTCTAGTGCTGCATGTTTCATGGCAGTATTTTCATCTCTTTATCTATTTTACTGTGTGTGGGTGCTGTATCCTCGGAAATATCTTGGAATGCTTCTCCGCTCCCCTGGTGTTCACCGCTGTTTTTATACAGGAGGGCTCTTCAGCTCTAACCCTTTCTGTTGTCTAATAGGTCTCCTCCAAACCTCTTTGGGTTTTACCCCTGATCACTCAATCTGACCACCTCTGCCTCACTCCTGCCCCCTCTCTCCCCAGTCACAGGCCTCTGGTGGACATCTTGGGTGTTGGGGATACTTTTGAGCTCTTTTGAGTTCCTGCTGGCTGCCTGCTTCGTTATCTAGCTGGGGAGGTCACCCTCAGGTACCCTCACTCTCGACAGGGGCAGCTCAAAGTCGATTTGTATGTTGGGGGAGGGGGACACATCTGAAGGCGGCACCGCAGAGTCAAAATGGCCACCGCTCCGTGCTCCGCCGCCGCTACAGTTGTGATTCGGCGACTGCCCGCCCTCCGCAGAGGTTTATTCGTGTCTCCCGCTCGCCGCTTCCCCGCCGCTTCCCCTCCTACCTCCCTCGCAGAGCCATGTCTCAGGTTATCAATCGCCGGCTCGGGGCTCCTTCATCGCACCCGGTGGCCATGTAGGTTACAGTCTCTGGGGAGACTCTGGAGCTCCGTGTTTTGCCCATGTGCCTGCGCTCGCTGCTTGCCCGGTTCAGCACTACAGGGCTGCACAAAACACGGGGAGGGTCCTCCTCTACCCGTGCAGCAACTTTTTGTTGTTTTTTATTGAGGTGTGTGTTGATTTATGGGCCGATTCCCCGCAGTCCTGTGCGGAGCTCTATGGTTGTGCTGCTGCTTAGCTTTGCTGCCGGACACGCCCCCCCTCTTTTAGCGGTACTTTGACATTATTAATTTTTTTAATCGATTCTGATATTTCTTCTAAGGAAATTGGTCCGTTTAATCTTTGTTGATCTTCCCTTGTTAATTTAGGTAATTGTAATTTTCCCATGAAATCCTCTATTACCTCTGCGTTTTCCTCACTCTTTCCATATAATTTTTGATAGTATTCTTGAAATGCTAAAGATATTTCTTTGGGTTCAGTTGAGATTTCCTCATTAGCTTTCTGTATAGCTTTCTGTTTAGATGAGGTGTAGTTCCTGACTAAATTCCCCATTAGTTTAGCAGCTTTATTCCCATGTCTATATAGATTAAAGTCTCTATATTGCATTTTTTTTACTTCATTTCTCTGCAACCATATCTCGCATATGTCCTTTTTTTTAAACAAATATTCCTCTTTTGTGGCTAAAGATGGTTTTAGTTTAAAGCTCCCGTATGCGTCGCTTAGCTCATCACTAGCTTCCTGAATTCCGTGTCTATTTCCTTCCTTTTTTTTAATTTGAAAAGGCCTTTATATCTCCCCTTAGCACAACCTTTGCAGTTTCCCAATAACATTTTCCTTCTTTTTGGGTGCATTGTTATTGTCCTTGAATTGGTGCCATTTGTTTAGTAGGAAAGCTTTAAACTCGTCATTGTGATATACTGTCACGGCCCCTTTTATTCTCCAACATCTCCGGTTTGTTTGGGTATTTTTTTTCGAATGCCACACACTTCACCGCGTTCATGCTGCATTCATGCCGAGACAGCGCCAATAGGACTGAAGTTATCAGTGAAAGTTTGTATACAGCACGCCGCCCATAAAGTTGCACGCACGCCGCCCATAATGTTACAGTAGCTTGCTTGTGTACCTCTAATTAAACCTACAATTAAATACCTTGTGTAAATAGCTTGCTTGTGTACCTACAATTAAATAAGCACCGCGCTAATACTGTACAATGCACGCGGCCGCGGCTTTAAATGCCGGAACATGCCGCATCAAACACTGCATCTGCCCGCGGTTTTAAAATTCACGCTGAAACGGCCGCAGTAGGCTAAAGGCGGCCGCCACTGTAAGTGTGAAGGGAACCTCCATATCCTACTGTATCTTTGTGCTCTTTCTGCCCAATATTTAGCCCTATCCATACTGGAACATGGACAAAAATCAAGATGTTTTCAATGGAAGCAATACCCAGATTCGGGATTAGATGGTCACTTATTAAAAAATAATCGATTCTTGAAGAGGTATTATGAGGATGGGAGAAAAAGGAGTACTCCCTCTCTTTGGGATTTAGTAACCTCCAGCAGTCAGTCACCCCTAGCGCTTCCAGCAAAGTTTTAATACTCTTCTGTCCTGGATTAAGTCCCCTCTGATGTATATTTCGCCCTGATTTGTCTAACAATGGATCTTGAGCTTCATTAAAATCTCTGCCCACTATAGTATTGTTACTTTTGTCTTTCAATATTTTTTCCACCATGCTCTGGAAAAAGCTCTGGTTATTCTCATTGGGGCCATATAGATTATACATGTTTAATTCTGTTTTGTGTATTTTTGCTCTGCATTGCATCAGTCTCCCCATTGTGTCCCCAGAGGAAGTTATTATTTCCAGGGGCAGTGCTTTATTAGTTAGAATTGCTACACCTCCCTTCTTTCCCACTGCTTGGGAATAAATACATTCTCCCACCCAGTCCCGTTTAAGTTTTTTTTACTTTCGTCTTCATTCAAGTGGGTTTCCTGAACTAGTGCAATATCTGTCCTTAATTTTTTCAGGTATCTAAGAATTTTGTTTCTTTTTATTGGAGAATGTATGCCCTTTACGTTCCAAGTGACTATTTTCATGTATATTTTACTGTGTGTTTGTTATTATATACTTGTGGTTCTCCTGCTGCCGTTGTGGGTATCTCACTCTATTGTCTACAGTGCACCATACATGCAGTCCATGTATTACTTTTGCTGCTGATGACCTTAATTCCATTAACTGAAACACATCCGACAATACTATCACATAACACACACATAGAAAGAAAAAACATTAACATACGTAAACATCACATCCGGCTTCCCATCCTATTGTGATACTTCACTCCACCTGCTCCGCCATATAATATATATCCTCCAATGTATGCCTGACTAATAAGCTTTTGGCTTTTCTAATAACTTGTTAGGCCTTATTAACCTGTTATACCCCTTACTGCATCCTTATATAAACATATTTAACTGCTGTTTGTATTAGCATCACTACTTACTGTAGTTACTTAACGCACCTAGCTTGGCCTTGAACGTCGGCCTTTCCCAATAACTATTAACAAGGCAATTCTTCTAGTCCCCTCTACTCCACAAACTTTTTCCCTCCCTCAATCTTTTATCTCAAGATACCCCAAGAAGTACTTTTAGTCCTTTAAAGTCCTAGCGCTCTAATCCTCTGCATCGTTTTGTTCTCTTGCTGTCTTGCTGGCCTCACTCCTTTTGGGGCTCTTGCCATTTCTTCCATTGCTCATTGATTCGCCCCCTGAGCCTTTATCCTGTGCCTTTGCTTCGTGTCTCTGTAAAAACTTTTCTGCTTCCTCTGCCGTGTTGAACCCTCTTGTTCCTGGCTCCGTGAAGACTCAGTGTGGCAGGGTAGCTTAGTGTAAATTTCTTGTTGCCCTTAAAGAAAGCTCTGCACACCTTGCTGAATTCCCTCCCTTTATCTGACACCACTGCTGAATAGTCTTGGAATAACAGGATCCTATGTCCCTCAAATATTAGGCTGCCAGCACTTTTATATGCCCGTAGCAGGTTCGCTTTTTCTGCAAAATTTTGGACTCTTGCCCTTACTGCCCTGGGCCTGTTTTCTTGCCCTGGTCTTATCTGACCTAGTCTGTGGGCCCTCTCCATCTTGACCTGGGCTCCACCATGAGTAATTCCCAGTGTCTCTGGTATCCATTTGGAGCAAAATTCCATTAATTGTATTGGTTTCACAGACCCAGGGATCCCAATAATGCGCACATTATTTCTCTGTGATCTATTTTCCAGATCATCCATTTTTTCCTCTAGGGACTGATTCTTCTTTTTAAAGTCTGCGTTTCTAGTTGTAGTGCTGCAGAGTTTTCCTCCAGGTCACTCACTCTATTTTTAGCCTCCCCTATTCTGGTGCTCTGGGAGGTAAGTTCCCCTTAAGATCCTCTGCAGCTTTTCAAAGCTTTTAGTCGGAGTTGGCATGATTTCCCTCCCCACATCTCTGGCCACCTCACCATGCTCTCTCTGCTCCCTGTGTCCCTCACTCTCCTGTGGGTCATAGACATCCTGCTGATTTTCTGCATTTCCCCTTTTCTTCTCTGCCTTCTCAGGACGTTGCTGCTGCTTTGGAGGCATCTTGGATTTTTTGAGAAATATATTTCCATCCAGCTCACTTGGGACCCTTTCTTCTCCTTTCCTGTCACTTTTTGTTCAGTTTAGTGCTGTTTTCGGTGGTTACTACATGTAGCTGGGTTTCTGCAGAGCTCAGCACTCTGCTTTCACCAAAACAGACCCCCCTTTATTTATTTTTTGTGGGGGGGGTAATCTGACTTTAAAATTCTAAGGAGTCTCTCCTCCAGCTTTCCCTACTCCTCTGGTGCCTTTTTTTGTGTGTGTTCAGATTATTGCCTTTTTGGCTGCGATCTGGCAGAGCCTTCACTGAGCTCAGTCTTCTGCTGCTGCTGCTGTTCTGTCTGGTGCTATACCGGAAGTCTCCATGATTTAATTTTTTTAAGTTAAGTTTGCTTCACATTTTTTGCATACTGTTTGTTTAAATAAATATAATATTGGAGAAGTATTATTTTAAATTAATAACGTTTAAGTGAATATTATTGGTGTATGTATGAGTAATGTGTGCAAGTCTGTTTCTGCATGAGATGAGTGTTCTGTGAATGCATGTTAAAATAAATATATAGTGTAGTGTGATAACATTGATTGTATCAGTGCATATACCTACAGTATATTTATATACCCTTTCCATGTTTTGTGTGTTTATGTATGTATTGTCTGTGTATTGCTAACATTAATTTATTAAAAACTGAAGTGTATTTTTGTATTAATCAATTGTTAGGTATACATTAGTAGTAAATAATTACACTATAATTTTACTGGAAGAGTTTATTTGGTTATTAGTTCCTTTGGGGTAACGATGCTGCAAATTCTATAATTTCTACTTTTGGACCTCTGCTATATGTCTCAGTGGTAAGTGTGATAAGTGCAAAGAGCTTGGACTTCTACATCAAGGGGTAACAGGAAGGAGTTCTCTCAGATGGGATAAAGTGACTGTGCACTGCGTGCCAAACAAAGGAAGTTGATGCGTGCCAAGGAAAATTAGCTGACAAATGTCAAATCTGATAGCGTGCACCTACCATCACCAGCTACTTTATAGAGGGGCATAATTATGCTCTCTTCTCTTCCATTCATTCCCCATTTAATGCAAGATAAGATCTTTTTGACCTTTGCAGCTACTACATGATATTGGCCACTATTGTTAAGTCTGCTGTCTACAAGCACTCCTAAATCCTTCTCCATCAAGGATTCTCCTAATTTGTCCCCATTTAATTTGTAAGTTGTGTGTTTATTCTTGTTTCCCGAATGCATAACCTTACATTTATCTGTATTAAACCTCACCTGCCATTTACCTGTCCAAGTTTCCAGTCTATCCAAAGTCCTTCTGGAGAAAAATTTCATCCTGCACTTGATTTTACAGATTATACCATACCTTACAGCAGAGGTGTGCAAAGTTTTCCCCTGCGCTCCCCTGCCTGATCTCCTCCCCTGCTATCACCCCTCCTTACCTTGTCTTCGGCATCAAATGACATTGCAGGGTCATGTGACGTCATATTGCCATGGTGATGCATCGCCAAAGATAAGGCAAGGGAAGTTGCAGAGGCCTCACGCGATCCCCCAGCGTTTAATTTAAATGTCTTGGGGAAGAGTGCGGGGCCTCTGCAAGCGCTGCACCCCCCCACTGAAAAATCTTCCGCCCACCTTGTGGGGTGCATTCCCCAGTTTGCGCACCCATGCCGTACACCATTTAGTATCATCAGCAAAGATGGAGACTTTGCTCTCTATGCCAACCTCAAGGTCATTAATAAACAAGTTTAAAACCAGGGGTCCTTGAGGACCGATCTTATAGGTAGTCCACTCACAACTTGCTCCACTGACAAATTACCTTTTGTAATTTAAATAATTAATATATTACATATTTAAATCCATGTATTCTCTCCCTTCAGCAACCCAAAAATCAGAATATATTCTTTCTTGGTTACATTTTAAAGTAATTTTTTTTTCGAAGTTAAAGCAAAACATAGGAAAAATTAATGTGGGCCAGTTCGCACAGCTCTATTTCCTAAGTACATAAGCACAAGTGTTTGCCACAATCTATTAACATGTATCATTATTTTTTTTTAACACGGAAAAAATAAGATAATTTGTAACTATTCCTTTTTTCTCTCTCTCTTTAGGATCTGATGTGGCTAATTTTGATGGAAAAAGTTATATTCTATATCGGTTCCAGCAAAAATCAATGAGCACCAGGAAAGATGTGATTTCTCTTAAATTTATGACAATGCAAAGTGATGGTATTCTACTTCATGGGGAGGGCCAACATGGACATCGTATCACTCTAGAACTTATAAAAGGGAGACTTTGCTTGATTATCCAACAAGGTAAACTTTATAGGAATCATAATTACTTTACTGTCTTGAAAATACATATGCAATAATCACATTTTAAAGCAATATATTTTAAATAGTGTATATGAAATGCAACATCAAATGCGAAGGAAAGTTTAATTTCAGTAATGCATGCACTTTTCATATATATATATATATATAGTGGTTGACAAATCACCAAAAAATCTACTCGCCACACAAAAAAATCTACTCGCCACCTAGTACCAAACGTGTGCTGCTTGGGCCAATATTTACTCGCCCGGGGGTTAAATCTACTCGCCCGGGGCGAGCAAATGTATAGGTTTGTCGAACACTGTATATATATATGCAAACACAAAAAGAAAAAGGCTCATTGAAAGCACTCAGACATGTAATCCAAAATAAAAATAATTTATTAGATCAATGAAATAAAAAACACTCAAAAAATAATGAGCATATGAAAAATTATAAACAAGATAACTGACTGAAACCCTGACTGCTGGACTAAAAAAATAAAGGACAAATAAAGGGTGGACTAGCAAATGATACACAGAAACAGAGAGGAGAATACCAAAAAAAAAACCATTAATCTATAAAACCACCATGGGACAAAAGTACTGTACCTATAGGGATTAATAACCGGCCGGTCATCACAAGAAGAAGAAATGGCAAACCCCTTACTCAAAACAGTGTGCACACAAGTGAAAAACCCACCAGGATAAAAATCAACATGCACAGATGAACGTCCTATGGCGTTGAGGAGTGAATGGAAGTGAAATCTTGTGAAAAGTTCTTGTCTTGTGCTATTAACCTCAGGAAAAGAAGACAAAAAAGCGAAAAAAACACTACAATAGTGCATTACCCAGGGACATAGTATGGTATATATTATGAGAGCATTTATTCTAAAAAAACAATTAATATAAAACAATTATTATAAAACAATTAATCAAACAGATATGATAGCATATAAAACTTTCAAGCGCTTGTGCTGGAGGAAGATGAGCTGCTCCGCCATGGTAAAATTGAAATCCTACTCACCGGACATGAGTAGGACATGCGCAATGGTTAAATGGTCTTTAACATCAGAAGACACCACTCGCCGTGGGGTGAAACAGCCTGTTGATGCGGGAGGATCGCCTTCAATGCTCGTAGTCTCCTTGCCAACAGAGTCCGGTCGATCGGCTCCACCGCTGACGTCACCACCTGGATAGCACTGCTTCGGTGTCCCTGAGAGGCCAAAAAACCTTCCAACGCGTTTCGAAACTGACGAAGAAACCCATCAATAGGAGTTTCACCCCACGACGAGAGGTGTCTTCTGATGTTAAAGACCATTTAACCATTGCGCATGTCCTACTCATGTCCGGTGAGTAGGATTTCAAGTTTACCACGGCGGAGCAGCTCATCTTCCTCAAGCACAAGCGCTTGGAAGTTTTATATGCTATCATATCTGTTTGATTAATTGTTTTATAATAATTGTTTTATATTAAATGTTTTTTAGAATAAATGCTCTCATTATATATACCATACTATGTCCCTGGGTAATGCACTATTGTAGTGTTTTTTCGCTTTTTTGTCTTCTTTTCCTGAGGTTAATAGCACAAGACAAGAACTTTTGCACAAGATTTCACTTCCATTCACTCCTCAGCGCCATAGGAGGTTCCTTTTCACAGACTTCTCATCTGGTTGAGAGATACCAGATTAACCTTCCAGGCAGCTAAAGGACTACCTTCATCGAACTCTGTATCACAGGTTTTATTTTGTACATCACTGTATTTTGTTTGCACGTGCGCTAATTGCACTTATTATTTCACCACTATGCACAGATGAACACAATCATAACATCAAACATGCCTAATCACATACAGACGAGACAACGAATATTCTAAAGCTTGCCTTAAACTACAGTAGCCCGGTTACATGCTGGGTACATGCTGGGTGTAACCTGGATAGTTTAAGGCAAGTTTAAGGCATTTCTGCATTGACTAATGACCCATAGGATTAACACAGCAGGGATCCCTGGCAGTCCAATTCAGTTTGAATGGGACTGCCAGGGACCCCCACTGTTAATCTGATATGCCATTAGTCAATGCAGAAATGCCTTAAACTTGCCTAAACTACACCCAGCATGTACCCAGCATGTACCCAGCATGTACCCAGCATGTACCTGGGTCCTTCGATTGCCACTGGTTTGTGTTAGAATAACCATCAGCGCTACAGTATATAACATCACTGAAACAGACCCCTATTCAACTCTAAGCTGCAAATGTTGCCCGCATGAGAAAGGGGAAAGGGAGAAGGAATGATCATTCAGTGACCCAAACAAATTCCCATGGTACAATAATGCACAGAGAACTGGTCATTCAGATAGCGAAGCACTAGAAGCCAGTACAATGACTGGTATAGGCTGCTAAAGCATAAGTGAAAACCAGAGTAAAAGGGTATACTCAGCTCCTGAAAGTCCTAGAGAAGGCAATGAGTGGTGAAGAAAAGTGTCCTGGATAGGGTTACCCCCGGCGGGGTGAATCACCACATGTCACCAAAGTCCCAACCGATGTTAATGAAGTCCAACAGTGACCAGCGATCAGCGTCAGTATCAGATAAGCACCACAACACGTTTCTCCCTTATGGGCTTCTTCCCAAGGTGGTGAATTAGCTTATGAACAGTTCCGTTCTTTATGGGCTCCAAATCATGATGTCATTGTCGCGCCGGTATTTTTCTCCAATTGTTGAAAAGGTCAAACGGCCACGCATGCACATACATAAGCTACACTATACAGGCATAGCTGTAGTCAGCTGGAGTTGCGCTATCCCCTTAAAACTCCCCCCAAATAACATATGGAGAGACACCTGTGCTCAAAGAGGAGCACACTGTAAATATCTGAGAGATACTGTATGTAATATATATTTAAATGACTCACACCCCACAACTCCTAAAAGATTTCCATAAGACTTATACTGAGAAACCTATGGCCCCTTGTGATGGACGGGGTACTAGTGTCAGGCCTAACAGGATCAGAAACCACAATGTGTGATATTTAGGGCTGTAGCTCTAGCATTGAACTATCTCAGATGCTGGATAGCTTCACTGTCACAGCATACTTTAGAGCTCTACTGCTCACACCTGGAAGTGGTCTGCCTTAAAGGAAGAAAGGAGAGTTTCCACAAGTATGATTCACCACAGGGATAAGCAGTAGAGCAATGAACAGAAGAGGTTATAAGTTCTTATCCTATTGGGCCTGACACTAGTACCCCCTTCATCACAATGAGCCACAGGCATGTCAGTACATGTCTTATGGAAATATTTTAGTCGGTGTGTCATTTAAATATACTTTGCATATTCCATTAGCATGGCGTTGAGTTTGCTATTTTTTGAGCACAGGTGTTTCTCCACATGTTATTTGGAGGGAGGGTTGAAGATATACATATAGTGCTTGTGACTCTCCAAAAATAGATCTCTCTCTTCTCCAGCAAAACCCATATTTCAGAGTCTTGATGTAGCTAACTTCACCTTTAGGCATGATGTAACTTGATAAATCCCTGCATTAACTATAATAGAGCTCTGTGGATAGACCTTGTTACAGGAAACACCTCTTTTTGCATTTCATTAACACTGACATTTGGAATACTAACATGAGGGCTCCTTATAGCTGAAAACTACACTTAACACGCCATTAGTGAACTTAGAAATTATCAAAACATTAACTTAAGTTAATGCCTTGTAAATCAATAATGAAGATTTGGGGATCTGGGCCTTAGTTAGAAATATACTCTTGGTTGCCTGTTATGTCTGGGACATAATATACATTAATTGAATTACTATAAAGGCAGTCCATTTAGTAACAGCTAAAATATTTGGGAATGTATGATAATGAACCATTAAGGAAAATGTGGGAATATAACATGGGCTTTAACATAATTTAGATTATATATGCAGATTTCAGTGATATATAACAACTCCTTCGTCCTGAAGTTGTGCTACTTTTGATGAAAACCTGTGGCTGTTCCCTTTCTTAAAGACAAAAAAGCTGCAGCCTTCTCGTGTGTAGTCACAACTTAGTAATACTAAGGACTTAATTCTATAACTTTCGATAATCACATGGATAGCCCAATTGAAGTCAAATAAGCTATGTCAGATAAGAGGTCCTTATCTCTGTCTTCATATTCAATGCAATTGATGTGCAATTCCATATAAATATTTTACAGAATTACAATGGTTAAAATAAACTTTTTGATTGTTGTTGTTTTTGCTGATTCAATTGTTCTTCTGTTCTCATTTAAGGATATGTACAATTGCATCCCTCTAATCCTCAAGTTAATGTCTCCCTGGGAAGCCTGTTAGATGATCAGCAATGGCATTCGGTTGTCATAGAGCGTTTTAGTAGACAAGTCAATTTTACTGTTGACCGACATGTACATAATTTCTTCATGAAAGGAGACATCCATTATTTGGACATTGATTATGAGGTGTGTATTTTATTGTACATTTTAACGCAGAATCAAATAAAGTATCAGTCACTATGCACATCCGGTTCCACTTCTTTGATCACAGCCTGCATAAACCACTGGGTTTAAACAATTACATTTACATAACTGCATGACACTGCAGGACAAAATGAGGCTGATACAGCATCCATTTGGCCCCTGCCAGCCTTAGCCTTCAGCTAACGTTATGTTATTACTCAAGTAACTATATCTTAAAAGTTTACATAGGTCCCTAGTTAACAATAAATTAAATGTGTATTCATGTAATAATACACTATAATACAATTAAAATATTTTTTAAACAAAAGAATAGGGTAGGTTACATATCAAAGTCCTTTTAACAGGCCCACTGCAAGATATTAATGTTAGGTTAAAAAAATGTAACTTAATAAAGAATAGTGTGCTCAATACGTTCCCATAACAAGAATATATTAAGAGCTTTTTAAATTCTGATTACAACAAGTTTCTGATGAAAAAAAAATGGAATTAAATCTGACAAAGAGATTGATGAGGTTTGAATGCCTCAAATTTCAAGAAATGTTTTCTCTGAGTTATTGTAATCTATAAAATTCTGTTATGTAAAATATGTTGTAGACATGTATACAATATATCACACAAAAATCACAGCAGTGAGAACGTGCTTTACACACAAAAAAAGTACATAATATAGCCTGGAGTAGGTGATAAAAAAAATACCAAAAAGTTATTAATAACAATGATATTAACCATTTTAACCCATTTGAAACTAAAGTGGACAACAGACATGGGCACTGTTACCATCAGCAACTCAAGTGTCATTTTGCATACCAGCCTCTCTTGCATATATTTGGGTGTTAACCTGATGCCTTCCTTGAAAACCATAACAATGTTCACTGACACTGAACTTTATGTGCTATAGGTGGCTGTTGAGCATATCACACACATGCATGATCAAATCAATAATGCAAAAAAGTGTTGTAACGCTTTCGGTGCCATTGGGTCCTTATATAAAAATGGTTTGTATGGATTGTTGCCACAAAAACCTTCAGGAGATTCAAGCTTCCTAAACAAATTCAGTTGTGGGCATATTATTTCATTTTGAATCTGGCAAAATATGCAAACTATGCATAAAAAACTACTTTTTTTCTGGTTTTTAGTAAAACTCAAAATGGGTTACAGTAATTATATGCACAATTAGGAATGTTACTGTGACACTTTGTTGTATACTACAGAAAATTACTTAATAGCTTTATTGATTTCTCTTTTCTTTCTAAGCTTAGCTTTGGAGGGATCCCCTTACAAGGAAAATCAGCATCAATACGGCAAAATAATTTCCATGGCTGCTTTGAGAATCTTTATTATAATGGCATGAACATTATTGACTTGGCAAAGAGATATAAATCCCAGATCTACATTGTGGTGAGACTCTTTATATATTTGAAAGCATTCATTAACTAATAAGACAAATGACTTTATCTTTCTAAAAAGGTGATGGCCATGCCTATTACTTTGTAACTCAAGCAATCGGGTATGCAATATTCTTGTACTGAATTTGATTCTGAGGCTAATACAACATCTTTCAAAGCAAGATATTTTACCACAAGATGTGTGAAAAAAAACTAACTTTATAACCTTGTATCCCTTTATTACAAACATCTGTTGTCAGATATGATAAAACTATTCAGAATTTCTGTAATGTTTTTAATTGATGGGTGTTGTGCATTTATGAATGGTTTTACAAAATTGTATATTTTCTGTTAATCGATTTAAAAAACATATACTGTGCATATGAACCTTAAGATGTACTCCTCCCTTTTCTTACGAACCAATAAAATAAACAAGTATGAACAAAAATACAGAACACAGTAAGGGCCCTATTCAATAACAATACACAAATAGAGAAGAAACCCAAGTATAGCTCTAATAGTGGGCACACCAGGTAGTAGTAGTCATATTTCCAACATGCTATATCAATGGAGATGATTAAAACATAACATTTGATAAGATAAATTAAGATAATGACATTAAAAAAGGGAGGGGTGGTAATAATGGCTAAATTATTTGATCAGGTAATCAAATCACAATAATCACAGTGCCAGGTGAATATAGAAAAAATATTTCAGTGGTGCCAAAAGCAGAATGGAAGCTTGTGGACAAATATTCAAACTCACATTAATTGCCTACAACTTCTATTTATATTATAAAGTATCTGAAAATAGTAGTAAGTTGTGAGTGATCTCAAATCTCAGTAAACGTATGCTGAGATGCGCTGGAACAAACCAGCTGTAGTATATGTTTAATCAGTGAAATACACAGTACTGTAATTGAAACTATAGGTGAATAGCCACTGAATATGAGCAGGTTAATGATACTATGTGGGTATAGGTGAATCCACAATAAAGGAAAAAACCCACACTGAAAAACCCACACTTTTTCTCCGTTAAGTAGCTAGACCTGTGATCCAGTTGAAAAGACAACAATATGACACACTTGCAAATCGGATTTACACAGGAATAGTACTGCTAAATGCACTTGTGGCTGTGGTAAGCTTAGAGGTACATATTGCTACAGTAGTAACACTGTTAGATTCAATTACTAGAAGCATCAATACAGGCATACCCTGGTTTAAGGACACTCACTTTAAGTACACTCGCGAGTAAGGACATATCGCCGAATAGGCAAACAGCAGTTCATGCATGTGCCTGTCATCACGTCCTGAACAGCAATATCGGCTCCCTATCTGTACCGAAGCTGTGCGCAGGCGGGGAGACTATAGAGCCTGTTACAAATGCGTTATTTATGTTATGCATGTATATGACGTTTGCAGAACAGTACATGCATCGATAAGTGGGAAAAAGGTAGTGCTTCACTTTAAGTACATTTTCGCTTTCCATACATGCTCCGGTCCCATTGCATACGTTAATGCGGGGTATGCCTGTATCTAATACACTGTGCCACAGCTCGTTTCATAAAGATTTCTTGTACATAACATGCACCTCAAATTGCACAAAAATACTGCAACTATCTGCCTCATGGACTAATGAAAAAGCCAAACAGGTCTCCCTGCTCCGATAGATAGCTGCAGCACTGAGACTCTCACAGCCCTCCGATACCCCTAGACTCCATCCACCATGATGTCTGACATCACGTTAAAATCCCCAATGCACGTTTCGTTCCACCAGGAATTTTTTCAAGTAGTCTATTCAATAAACTCCAAAAAGTGTGCTTTGGACAAAAAAATATCAGAAGCATCACAATGACCAATAAAATAGACCTGCAAAGTATTTGCTGATGACATAAAATTATGTAAAGTACAGTGGTAGAATCAGACCAGGATATAATTTCTCTTCAGAAGGACTAGGATAAACTGGAAACTTGGACAGGTAAATGCAGATGAGGATTGTATGTATGTATGAATGTATGTCTTTATTTATATAGCGCAATTAATGTACCTAGAGCTACACAGTAGTAATACACGTGACAATCATATAAATAACAAATAATACAAATAACATATCATGGGAATAAGTGCTCCAGGCATATATACAGATATACAGTATGTATTTGTGAAACAAGAATATACAGGCTTCATACAAACTTAATGTGACAACATTAGATATGCAGTATACTTGATAGAGAAGGGTTTAAGAGTACTTATAGAAAGCAGGCTTCGCAATAGTGCTCAATGTCAGGCAGTAGCTGTAGGGGCTAGTAGGCTATTATCTTGCCTAAAATGGGATATGGGTTGAAGGGAAGATAGTATAATTTTGACCATGTATAAATCCTTAGTAAGATCACACCTTGAATATTGAGTACATTTTTGGGCACCACTCCATAATAAAAGACATTATGGAATAAAGAAAAGTGCAGAGAAGATCAACCAAATTAATAATGGTGATGGAAGCCGTTATTACAACTCGAGCATGGTCCCACAGATTAAATGGCATAATATCCCCACCCTCTTCTCGAGTGCAACTGATTCAAACAATGAAAGAAAATTGCACAGAAGCGCACAAGAGATGGAATTAATAACAGTATTTTAATAAAACAAACACATAAATAGCTGAGAGGATCCAACCCCTTCTCAGCTCAAGAAGTAAAATGCCCAGAAACTAAAGCCATACATATGGTCTCTTAACATAAAAAGTCTAGGGAAAATACATGACATACAACAAAAGACAATCAGTGTAAAAATAAATAAAGAAAGTACTAACAGCCCAAGGGGATTTAAATGAAAACCGCCATAGAGGACTGTATAACCGCTGACAGGGGGAGACGAACACTTACACTAAGGCAAAGGTGGGGGTCCACAGATGACCGCACAGGATCCGGATCGCGGCACCAGGGAAGATGAAACAGCTACCACTAGAGCCTCAGGCAGGCTCCGTCTCAGCCTCTCAGCAAACACACGCAGGATGACCTGTCGTGACCTCTACGCGTTTCGCACCTGACGAAGCACGTGGTGCGAAACGCGTAGAGGTCACGACAGGTCATCCTGCGCGTGTTTGCTGAGAGGCTGAGACGGAGCCTGCCTGAGGCTCTAGTGGTGGCTGTTTCATCTTCCCTGGTGCCGCGATCCGGATCCTGTGCGGTCATCTGTGGACCCCCACCTTTGCCTTAGTGTAAGTGTTTGTCTCCCCCTGTCAGCGGTTATACAGTCCTCTATGGCGGTTTTCATTTAAATCCCCTTGGGCTGTTAGTACTTTCTTTGTTTATTTTTACACTGATTGTCTTTTGTTGTATGTGATGTATTTTCCCTAGACTTTTTATGTTAAGAGACCATATGTATGGCTTTAGTTTCTGGGCATTTTACTTCTTGAGCTGAGAAGGGGTTGGATCCTCTCAGCTATTTATGTGTTTGTTTTATTAAAATACTGTTATTAATTCCATCTCTTGTGCGCTTCTGTGCAATTTTCTTTCTCTGTTTCTCAGGGTGTCCTCCCCCCTTTTGAGGGGGGATCACCTATGAAGTGGGAGCCTCTGGGGAGATGCTCCATGCACGTGCAGCACAGGGATTTTTCCAACAATAACTTCTGCAGCACGAGCGCTGAACATCCTATTCCTGATTCAAACAATGGCTGTTTCTGCCACTGGCACATTGTGTATGTCCTGCTGGAGCATGTCACGGATTACAATAACATTGGCTATATCTGTAAATGTAGGACTGTTGTTGGTGCATTCATCAAAGGCCTTGTTAAACAGCTAATACTTGAAGCTCAACACAAAAAAAGATGGTGTGAAACAGCGCTAATAGATAATAAAGGCAACTAAATTAGTGCATAAAAACAAACAACTGGCAGCCAGGTGAAGACTGACCGTACAGTCAGTGTGCGAACATGTAAAAAAGAGGGAAACCGGCGCCAAAAAATCAAATAATCAAATGAAAGTCAATGAAATCCAAACCATAAAGGTGAAGTCCAATTGGAAGTCCTTAGATGAACAAGGAATTATGCTGACAACTCTCCTCCCAGACCGTGCAATGGAGAAAGGGAAAAAAAGAAAAAACAGATTATGGTGCAGTATGCCAAATACTGTTGACTAATAAAACATTACCAACTAACAACACATGACATACAAGACAGACAAAACACCAACACTAGCAAGGCTAAAAATATGATTAGAAGCTATTTATTAACACAACTAATGGGGGTGACGTCACATCCGCCGGATAGCCCTGCCATTCGAGTGATTCATCTCCCACCCGCATCACGTGGGGACGCCAGTGAGGGAGCTCCGGTCGCCATCTTTGGAGGACTCCATCATCCATTCTGTGTACACTGCCTTTACCCTACCGGGTTCCTGTAAGTAGGATTCCAGCTTTACCCCTCTGGACACTCCACCTCCGTCACCCCATTAGTTGTGTTAATAAATATCTTCTAATCATATTTTTAGCCTTGCTAGTGTTGGTGTTTTGTCTGTCTTGTATGTCATATGTTGTTAGTTGGTAATGTTTTATTAGTCAACAGTATTTGGCATACTGCACCATAATCTGTTTTTTCTTTTTTTTCCTTTCTCCATTGCACGGTCTGGGAGGAGAGTTGTCAGCATAATTCCTTGTTCATCTAAGGACTTCCAATTGGACTTCACCTTTATAATACTTGAAGCTATTATTCTTAAAGATTTGCTGAAAGAAGGCATCTCAGACCATATAGTATGATAGAGAGTTAGATAGCTAGGGCCCTGTTTACGCAGTATTTTTAATGTTAACAAGCCAACCTCTAAACAAATTTGCCGCCTTACAGGCTACAGTGGAGAAAACAGAAGTATTGTGACAGAAATGGGTCTGGTTACTTAACCAACCAGCGGCAGCATTCTGCATCAGCTGCAGGTGGCACCGCTTTCTTTTAGGAGGTCAAAAGTAAAGGGCATTGCAGTAATCCAGACATGAGGATAATAAGGAATGAACCAGGGAAGGGAGATTCTCCATGGTATCCTCTATGGTAAAATAATGATATTTATCACTCTTTTTTTTAAGCATTAATGATCTGCTTTTAATCCCCTGGACCAGGGTTGGCCTACCTGTGGACCAACCTGTGGGCCACAACTACATTTGCCACGGCTGCCTGATGAAGAAAAAAAAAAGAAAAATTGACTTAAAAATCAATTAAAGAAAGGAACAATATGAAATCCTTCAAATTAAATAAACATGTCAGGAAAATTTATGCATATTAATATACATTTTAAAAATGAACACGATTATAATAACTTCTTTCATAATGAAAAACATAAAATAAATGAAATAAATACATATTTGATTTGTGTTTATAAAAGGTAAATAAACCGCTCATCCATGTGTTTATACGTATATATATTGTGTAACAGGTGCTCTAAGGGAAAAATGAATTGTATTTCAGAGTAGATCCCAGAAGGATCAGAAAAGGCTCCCTCATATATCGAGCACTCAATGTTGGGGTACAGTAGTAAGACTTACAATGGTCTATTGGTATTTATACCAATAGACCATTGTAAGTCTTACTACCGTATCCCAATATTGAGTGCTCGATATATGAGGGAGCCTTTTCTGATCCTTCTGGGATCTACTCTGAAATACATATTTGATTTGTGAGCAGACATTTTCAGCAATTTACTTGGTCAAAAATTAGCTCATCTGGGCGCCGCCTGCTTCTGCTATCAACCTTGAACATCAATTCTAGTAGTGAGAAACTGTTAACTGGAATGCATGTTCAGAAATCACATTGAGACATTTTAAATTCAGATTTTTTTTTTAATTAGGATTTCAAGCTTTTTTTCTCAATACAAAATGTTTTTCATATTTTAATGCTTTTATTATCCTTGTTTACTTTTAGCATTATTTAGTGTCGGTTTAGCTATTAGTTTGAACCGGATTTAGGAAGCAGTAGGATGGCATCCCCTCCACAGCATTTTTGCCCATTTATTGGCACACCTAAAAAAAGGTTGGCCACTGATGCTCTACCAGTGTTTCCAAATCCAGTCCTCAAGGAACACTAACAGTGCAAGTTTGATTGCACAGGGGGTTAAGTAAAAAATTATTGGTCCACCCGTGCTAATTAGAGGATAGCCTTAAAACCTACACTGTTGGTGTTCCTTGAGGACTGGATTTGGGAACCACTGCTAGACATATTTCTGTGATAAGTTCAATTTGTTAAGCCTTCACCTTTCAGAATAACTTTCCCATAACATTGAATGTTTCAAATCATGTCATAGTTTATTTTAAGAATGTGTTGCTTTTTTCATCACTTTAAAAGCCTTTTATTTTCTTTGTAATCTTTTCCCCACAATTGTAATTGTTTGTGAAGTGAAGCAGTGCAGTTTCACATATCTATTTCAGGTACATTTTTTTAAAAATCACCCGAATATTACTGATACATAAATTAATGTAGTATTTTCTAAGAAGTATCAAGCACTGCTTCAAATAAGTGAGAGTCAACCAATTACAGGCAGTCCTCGATTATCCGGCACAATGTGTTACTCAAAATGGCGTTGGATAGCGAAACGTTGTAAAGCGAAACACGTTTTTCCATAGGAAAACTGTTTAAATGAAAGGTTCCGTTCCTGAAGATATTTTTAACACTAAAAAACACCAAATATTTTACGCAGGCAATAAGATATGCAGCACACACATAAATTATATAGTGTATATACTGTATTATACTCTGACTCAGGCCCTCATTCTCTCCCGTCTTGATTACTGTAACCTCCTGCTGTCCGGCCTTCCTGCCTCTCACCTGTCTCCCCTACAATCTATCCTAAATGCTGCTGCCAGAATCACTCTACTCTGTCCTAGATCTGTCTCAGCACCTACCCTCCTGAAATCCCTCTCCTGGCTTCCGATCAAATCCCGCATCTCACACTCCATTCTTCTCCTCACTTTTAAAGCTTTACACTCTTCTGCCCCTCCTTACATCTCAGCCCTAATTTCTCGCTATGCACCATCTCGACTCTTGCGTTCTGCTCAAGGATGTCTTCTTTCTACCCCCTTTTTATCTAAAGCCCTCTCCCGCCTTAAACCTTTTTCACTGACTGCCCCACACCTTTGGAATGCCCTTCCCCTCAGTACCCGACTAGCACCCTCTCTATCCACCTTTAAGACCCACCTTAAGACACACTTACTTAAAGAAGCATACGAATAGCACTGTGAACATTCTGAACACATGATACATAAAGCTTGGCCCCCTGCAGACGCACTTACCAGAACTCCCTCCTACTGTCTCTGCACGTTCTCTCTACCTACCAATTAGATTGTAAGCTCCTCGTGGCAGGGACTCCTCTTCCTTAATGTTATGTTTATGTCTAAAGCACTTATTCCCATGATCTGTTATTTATATTATCTGTTATTTATTCGATTACCACATGTATTACTACTGTGAAGCGCTATGTACATTAATGGCGCTATATAAATAAAGACATACAATACAATACAATTATATATATATATAATCAAAAAATAAATAGATGATACCATTCTGTGGCTAACGAAATGCTTTTATTTGTGCGAGCTTTCGAGATACACTGATCTCTTCTTCCGGCGATGTTACAATGAATGAAGCAAAAGGTATACTTAAAAACAGTGTCTCTTGGAATGTTATCTTTGCTGTTCCTTCCCCCGGTATGGATGTGTTTTATGGCTAGAGGTGTCAAAAGGTTACTGAAATCAAGTGAAGAAAGAGTGTGTATGTGTATCAGTGTGAATAAAAATGAATGGAGAGCCCACAGTATATACAGTGCTTTACACAAGGTGTGTGTGGAGTGGGAGTGGATATAAATGGTGTGGGTGGGTGTGGAAATGTGAGGCCACTTATCGCCAGCTTTTCGGTAAAAAAAGGCTACTGCTATTCAGTAAGCAGTGAAAAGTCATCAATAAAAGCAAAAATCGCTGTTTTTTGTTGCCGTAAAAAAAAATCGCCAGACAAGCGGCAATAAGCCAATTTTCAACACTGCTCGGCAGTTTTTCTAATTCGCTCAATTCTACAATCCCCGATCAGCTGATCAAGTCTGATCGCCGCTATAGAATTGATATTTCCTCTCAAAATCGCCTCGCCACAAAAAGTTGGCGTGAGGTTGGTGAGAGGCTGCCGAGATGCGGCGAGACATTACTTAGGAAGAAAAATGTATTTTTCCTGCATCAGATTGATGCCGGGGGTCTCCGGAGCTGAAACCCATTAATATCAGCACCGGAGACCCCTGGCATGAATCCCATGCATGAAAAATGCATTGACAGAGAACTTCATTATCTTAGCGGCTAACTGCCAAGGCAATGAAGGGGTTAACCACCAGTGCCATGCTTATTGTGGGTAGTGGGGTGGGTGAAGGTGGTATTTGTCCCTTGGTGGGTGTTTAGGGCTTGCGGTGGATTTAACCCCGTCATTACCTTAGCGGATAATACTGCTAACGTAATGAAGGGGTTAACCCCTCCCGCTACCACCTGGTAGGCCTAAACACCAATCCTTGGGGCTACTACCCCCTTCACCCACCCCCTCTACCCACAATAAACACAAGCACACACAACAGCCACACTACCCAACTTATAGGCCCCAATAAACAATACAATATCTAATAAACACCAAGACACAATCCACCCACCCCCTGTGTCCCCACAAAAAATAATTTTTTATTTTTCTAGACACAGGCTTAATACCACAGGCCAGGGGGGGTCGCCGGGTGGTCCCCACTGGTGTCCACAGGCCCCACAGTGCACCCTGGGTGGTTCCCACGTGTCCTCGTCAGCATACTGCAGAGCCATGTCCTCTTTTGCCAGAAAGAATACATAAAAAATACAATCTAATGTCTCCAATCCCTTAATCAACTTAGCGGTTAATAGCCACTATAGTAATTAAGAGGTTAACACACCCTGCGCCGCTACCCACCCGGGAAGCCTAACCACCCACCCTAGACCCAGTATACCCACCCTGTACCCATTGAGTGGCATAGTAGTCCATCATACCAATATACAGATGCAGCGGCCATAATTTTATGAAATCACGTGGTTTATACCTCAGAATACCCATGTGATGGCGTGGGATTACTTCCAACCATACCGCCTTAAGACTTGGGTGCATACAGTAAAATGGCATTTTAGTGTTCTGGTTTATAAACAACTGAAAATGACACATACTGTACAGTAGCACAGTACTGTACACATTGAAATTCATTCATTTCATTGCATATAATTGCACACAAGAGATAAAATTCAAACAAAGCAACTGCGATAAACGCGCATGCCTGGGGCGATTGGCCGTGTTCATGCCGCGTGGTGTACAGCAGCGCACACAAAAACTGCGCCGTGATGCCTTAAAATAACAGCCGCTGCATCTGTAATAAGGACATGATAAGCTACAATAGAAGTCAAGTAAATAAACACCTTTCTACTTACCCATGCCATCATGAAGGGTATCCTCGTCAGCATACTGCAGGGCCATGTCCTCCGATGCCAGCAAGAATATATTAAAAAATACAATCTAATTGCTCCTAACTCCTTAATCCCCTTAGCGGTTTATAACCTCTATAGTAATTAAGGGGTTAACGACCCTCCTCCACTACGCACACGGGAGGCCTAACCGCCCACCCCGGACCCACTCTAACCACCCTGTACCCATTGCTTGGCATAGTAGTACATCATACCCATACAATATGGGCATGATAAGCTACTATAGCAGTCAATGGGCATCCTAATACAAAAGCATGAATGCCCAAAATACACAATAATAAAACAGATAGAACAAACACCTAAACACCCAGAAACAAAAACTAAAAGCACTAGCCAACCAAGCAATTAACTAAATAAAACCACTAACAAATCAATTAAATAAATCACACCAATAGACCCAAATTAAATGTACTAGTTAAAAGCACTAACCAGCACAACAATTAATTAATACAACCAAAAACGCAAAACAATCTGAAAATTAAAAAATGTCAAGCCATCACAAATCAAAACAATTTAATCTAAACAATAAAAATTAATAGAAAATATAACAGTCAAAAGAAGAAATGCATTTGCCAAAAAATGCATTGGCTACCATTGTATTCATCTGTACCATAAACAGATACAGATAAATACATTAGCAGTCAATGGGCAATAAAATACATTTAAAAAAGAAAAATATAATAAAAACAACCTGTAAAAATAAAAGTACATACATTCAATTTTTATCTTACCTTTAGAAGCGTTGGCCCTCCGAATCCCGGTGAATCAGGAAGTTCTCGTCCAGTGAAGATCCAGACCAGGTAACCAAATTCTTCTTTCTTTCATCTTGTATCACCTTCTTCTTTCTTTATCTGTGATTATTTCTTTCTTTTCTTTATCTTCTGTCTTCATCTGTCAATCCAATAACCCCATGTTAAATACACAATGTTGACATGTCTGCTTCTTGAGCTCAAATGAGGCGTCACGTCCTTAAATATGAATTGTGATGTCGCATTTCATTGGCAAATGGTTCTCACACCTCTGGCTGTGAGAATCATGTGCCTTTTGTTTTTTTTTGGAATGGACGTCATGTAAAGGAAGTGAAGCCAGCCAATCAGAATGGCTATGCTTCCTTTCCCTTTAACATGATGTCACTAAATCCAAAATGGCTGGTGTCACATGGTACTTCAGCCAATCAGATTGTGAGAACTATATCCCCAATCTGATTACGTGTAGTAGATCATGTGACTGAGTAATTTTTGGGAAAGGATGTGATGTCATCCAAAGGGAGTCACATGGTCTACTACACGCAATCAGATTGGGGCTATAATTCTCACAATCTGATTGGCTGAAGTACCATGTGACACCAGCCATTTTGGATTTATTGACGTCATTTTAAGGGAAAGGAAGCACAGTCATTCTTATTGGCTGGCTTCACTTCCTTTACATGATGTCACTTCCAAGAAAAGAAAAAAACAGATGAAGAAAGAAGATAAAGAAAATAAAGAAATAGTCACAGATGAAGAAAGCAGAAGGTGATACAAGATGAAAGAAAGGAGCATTTGATTTCCTGGTCCGGATCTTCATGGTGGATGCCGTTGGATTGAGTTTCGTGACGGCACCGGACGAGAGCTTCCTGATTCACCGGGATTCGGAGGGCCAACGCATCAAAAGGTAAATTAAATATTAAATGTATGTACTTTTATTTTTACAGGTTTTTTTATGGTATTTTTCTTTTTTTTATGTATTTCATTGCCCATTGACTGCTAATGTATTAATCTGTACGTGTTTAGGGTACAAATGGATACAGTGGTAGTCAATGCGTATTTTGGCAAATGCATTTCTTCTATTGACTGTTATATTTTCTATGTATGTTTATTGTTTTGATTAATTACTTTTGAATTGTGATGGCTTGTTTTTATTTGTATTGTTTTACAGATTGATCATTTTTATTTAATTATGATTTGTGTTGGCTACTGGTTTTAATTTATGTCTTGCCTAGTGATAGTATTAATTAATTGATGTGTTGGTTACTGCTTTTATGTATTAAATGTATTGCTTAGCTAGTGGTGTGATTTATTTAATTGATTGCCTATTGGTTTTATTTCTTTAATTGATTGGCTAGTGGTTTTATTTATGTAATTTATTGGTAGCCTATTGCTTTTAATTTTACATTTTGGGTGAGTAGGTGCTTGTTGTATAGGTTTTATTATTGTGTATATTGGACAGTCAGGCTTTTGTATTAGGGTGACCATTGACTGCAATAGTAGCTTATTATTGCCATATTATATGGGTATGATGTACTTCTATAACAATCAGTGGGTACAGGGTGGGTATAGTGGGTCTGGGGCAGTTAGGACTCCCAGGTCGGTAACGGGGCAGGGTGTGTTAACCCCTTAATTAATAACCGCAACGGCGATTAAGGGGTTAGGAGACATTAAATTTGTATTTTGTATGTATGCTTTCTGGCAACGGAGGACATGGCCCTGCAGTATGCTGACGAGGACGCCCTTCATATTAGCAGGGGTAAGTAGTACGGTTTTTATTTACTTTATTTATGCTGGCTGGTTAATGTTGTGTTTACTAATGGGAAAATAATCTAATATCCATATCTGGATAATACTTATTTTGCCCATTACAGTACTGTATGTGTTTGGGGGGTGGGGTGGAGAAAGGGTATTATTGAAATCTAGGCCATGTTTATTTATTTTTAAATGCAGAAATGGTACGGCAGGCCAGCGGGGACCCACAGACGCCCACGGGGACAAGCTGAGGACCCACAGACACCCATGGGAACCACCTGGGGGCCCCAAGACATCCATGGGAACCACCCGTGAATGCCGTTGAAGCCCGTGGGGACCACCTGGAGTCGCACGGAGCTTAGCATGGACCACCCGAGGGCCCCCAGACACCCGTGGGTGCCCCCCAGGAGCCTGTGGAGTCTGTGGACACCCACGGGAACCAACCTCGGAACCCTGCCAGCCTGTGGTATTAATCCTGTGTCAAAAATGATACATTCTGGTTTTATGTGGGGGTACAGGGGGTGGGTGGGTTGTGTATTGTTGTTTATTAAATATTGTAATGTGTATTGGGGTCTAGGAGGTGAGTAGTGGGGCTGTTGTGTGTAGTTTTTTTATTGTGGGTAGCGGCGGTGGTGAAGTGGGTATTAGCCCCAAGGATGGGTGTTTAGGTCTACCGGGTGGGTAGTGGGAGGGGTTAACCCCTTCATTACGTTAGCTGTATTAACCACTAAGGTAATGAAGGGGTTAACTCAACCCGCAACCCCCCACAAGGCCTAAACACCCATCAAGGACCAAATACCCCCTTCATCCACATGACACTGGTGTTTAACCCCTTCATTGCCTTAGCGGATATCCGCTAATGTAATAAAGCTGCTTTAATGTAATTTTTATTAATAGTGTGCGGGAGCAGGGGGTCTCCTGAGCTCAACCGCTTTGATTTCAGCCTCGGGGACGCCCTGCTTTCAGAGTTACAGTCCATGGTATTTAAATTACCCAGTTACGTCATGCGGACGCTTTAAAAATGGCGACTGTACCGGCACCTGATGCCTTATACCAGGGCCTGTAACTCGGAAAGCAGGGGGTCCATGAGCTGAACAGCTTTGATTTCTTCTTCAGGGAACCCCTGCTTCCCGAGTTACAGTGAATTGTATGTTTGTGATGGTACTCAAAAAGTGCTGGGACTGTATTGAAGGAAGGGAGAGTTATCTGGGTAATAACAGTTTTACTTTTAGTACTGTGCCTTTAAATGGGCATAAGGTACCTTGAAGGTTGGAGTGGGTTGCCCATAGACAGCCCCCTCTTTCCTCATTAGGTAGCCCCAGGTATAGTACTCACTGTTTTTAATATTCCTTCCTTCCCAGTCTCCCTTCCAAAGCGTGCAGCTGTATTGAGTGTGAATCCAAAGCCAGGGTGTGCAGCGCACAGCAGTAGAGAGGAGCAGGTCTAGCAGTAAAAGTCCTTTATTTAACAATTCATGATGTGGGACAACAGCAAACCTTCAACGCGTTTCGTTCAAGGGAACTTTATCAAGTCCCTTGAACGAAACGCGTTGAAGGTTTGCTGTTGTCCCACATCATGAATTGTTAAATAAAGGACTTTTACTGCTAGACCTGCTCCTCTCTACTGCTGTGCGCTGCACACCCTGGCTTTGGATTCCCGAGTTACAGGCCTGGTATTCAGGCCTTTCTGCATACCATGATAGCAACACTGCTAAAATGTCGATTTAAAAAAAAAAATTCAATTTTTTTTTTTTGGCCCTTAGTCTGCTAATTGCTTTTTCACTATGAGTGAATTAATTCCTATGGAAATTATAATTCTCCCCAAAATAAATAATCTACATTGAGTTTTAATGTTCACAGTCCAAAAAAGGCATTTCTATTTTTTTTGGTAAAACATCTATATTTATGTAATAAGTTTAGCTAAAGTAGAGTTGAGGATGTAGATTTCTGCTTTATTATAGCAATAAAGGCCAATCAACATCGCACTTCAGATATTCAGTAGCAAACGTGTAAAATAGAGAAATGTCATTACCCCGTAACTTGGAAGACATCTTCATACAGTAGGTAATAGTTTTACTATATAGAGCTGAAAATACCCTCATTGCATTGTTAACATTTGTGCTAATTGGATAATGCTATAAATTAACTGATTTTCTTTTGTTTCTTAGGGAAATGCTTCTTTTTCTTGCTCCGAACCGCAAGTTGTCCCAATTACATTTCTAAATTCTAAAAGTTATCTGATCCTGCCTGGCTTATTACAAGATGAGTTGACTGTCAGTTTTCACTTCCGCACGTGGAATAGAGAAGGCATTCTATTTTCCAGTAAACTTAGCTTGGCAACATTCGATCTTGTACTGTATATTGATGATGGAAAACTTAAAATGAGCCTTTTTAAAAATGGAAAAGGGTATTCTGAATCTTCAACAGGTAAGGAATAAAATTACATTAACCTAATTTGTTCATAATTGTAAAATATTTAGACATAATGTAATCAGAGTGTGTGTACTGTATATTTGACGTGAATTAATGAGTTCTTCAGTATTAGGTGATACCTGTTTTATTTGGACTAATATTTTATGTCATAGGACAAGCTTTTGAGAGTTTTCCTCTCTTCCTCCGATCAGCAATACTGATATACAATGGTTTCTATGGCTTAGACAGAGATTGGAAAAAAAAAGGAAGAATAAAGAACAGAGATATGTAGATTAGGTGGGGTGAGAGAGGAATGTTTGAAGACACAGTAAGGGTGGTAAAACGGAAATTAGGAAAATGAGATTTAGGGATTTGGGCGCTGTACATCCACAGCAGCACAGAGGGGGAGCAGGACGCTGGGGCGGGGGGGGGGGGGGGGGGAAAGTTTAGGATGGCACATTGGCAGGGAAAAAGAGAGGACCATTACAACAAATTATGATAGTATGTGAGAAACCCTTTATCCACATTAATTCCACTTCCCCCCTAACCCATCTCCCCCAGCATCCTCTTCCCCTTCTGTGCTGCTGCGAATGTACAGGCCCCCCTATCCCTAATTTCAGTATTGCTGAAAATTCTCGAAAGCTTGTCCTATGACATAAATTGTTAGTTCAAATTAAAAAGGTATCACACACACACACACACACATATATATATATATATATATATATATATATATATATATATATATATATATATATATACACTGTCGCGGCCGAGATTATTCTTACATTTACCCGGTCTCGGCTGCGACAGATACCGGGCGCGCGCCGAGGTGTCCCGTGCGTGTGCCGGAGCCTCGGAGGATCGGTCCTCCGATCGAGGCACCCCCCTCCCCTCTCCGGGTCCACCGGATCCCCCCACCGCCATCCCCCACATCTCGGGACACCAGGGCTCCCTTCGGGCTCCCGATTCAACATCAAATTCAACATCAAAGCCGGGAAACCTCACGGCTTGTGGCTCTAGCCGCATGAAAATAAAGTGTGTCGCCTGTGTATATATATATATATATATATTTTTTTTTTTAATATATGCAACCTTTGATAATCTTTATTGAAAATGAATTACCTAAATTGCCGATCAATTAGTTCTCCTGAAGATCGATCAGCAAAGATCCTGCTTCCAAGGGTTCACTAAATGGCTGCCATTCAGTTTCAAATCAATTCTTCAGTCAGTGTAACTCATCAGTTACTGTACAATGTATCCTTATATTACTACGGTAACATTATCTATTGTTACAGTTTGCCGCTCAAACTGCTTAGAATATTGGCAACAAATGATCACAAACAAGAAAGTGTTATAAAGATCTTACTTAGTCTAATAAAGCTGCTTTTAACAGGATTAGAAATCAGACTTAAGATAGATACAGTATGGTTATTCTACCTAAAGTTTAATCTATTTGTATCATCCCCTCATTTCTGCATAGCCTCTTCTATCAGTTTGTAAGTTTCAATATCCTTCTATATAGTTTGTGCACCATACAGTATAGAAAATGTGATTAGATACCGTATTTCTTGCTGTGTACAAGAATTCATAAACTGAATGGGAGATGGCTTTGTCAGATACAGTACGGTGATAAATAGAGGCACATGTTTTGCCCACATCTTTAAATTTTGTAAAACTCACCATTTGTTTTTATTATTGAAAAATCTAACTTTTTAATAGTTTTCAAGTAGTTCACCAAGTAAAAGTCTGAAGTAAGGGTGAGGGAGGGTAGCAGAGAGAGTCCCAGATCCACAAAGCTTTTAAGTGAGTTACTGTACCTTTACTTTAATGTAACTGAATGCCATGTTAAGCCAAACTGTGTAATTTAAAGGACAATAACGTAACATGATGTTTTCTCCAGTAAAGAGTATTGTGTTAACTTGAATGGCGGTTAGAGACAACATGCAATTGAGGCGTTACCCTATTATCAGATATCCACAAGATTATTGAAATGTTAACGCTGGGACTAAATATTACTTTAGTTAGGTCATACTGTACCTAAACTTGTCATTGCTCACATCCAGACCATGAATAAAGCTTGCACAGAGTTAAGCACTGACTAACATAGCATTATTTCCAGTGTTATTTTCATTAACTCGCCTTTTTCTCAACTTGATTTAAACACCTTCAGTACGGTACTTCATGGTCTTGATCAGAGTAATGCCAACACATATTGGAAGGTAATACACTGTTATGTTACAATAATATGGCGTTAAGCCTACGCAAATGAGATGAAGAACCTTTGCTGTTTTTGTATATAATTAGCTTTGAGGATACACTTTTTGTGTTGGGTAAAGTCACAATATGAGATCTTTTTACAGAGATTTGTGGATCAAGGGAGAGTATAAACATAGTTATCGCTTCATGTGGTACAATATATAGAGGAGTGTTTTGTTATGTATATAAGCCAATAGGTACTTTACTAAATAGTAGTGATGTTTCTATTTTTTGCTAAAAAAAAGTTTGCCATAAGAACTTTCACTTGTGAATTAAAATTAGCAAATTCGAACAGAGAATTTTCAATTGTAAACAAAAGTTTTCAAGTTCATACGGATAACTTTGGCTTACAGGTGAAAATTCGCAAAGAGCTTTTGCGTTAAGGCAACATTTTGCAAGTTTGCAAGCAAAAAACAATGGGAACAAATATACAAATGAGGAGCCATTTAAATTATTAGCAAGAGATGACCTTTGCCCCAAAGTTGCGAATTAGAAGATTTTGCAAAACAAAAAATGGAAATTTATTTCACACATAAAATTGGCATCAATAAACTTGCAGATTTTTATTGGGTCTTTCATGGGTTGTTGTCATCTTCTCTGCAAACTTTGTAATGGTACTCATATCAACATCTGTATTTGTATTAGATGCTAGTATTCAGTCAGATAATCATTTTACTAAAGGAGAACATAAAAGTTTGTCAGAGGCATTTTGACAGTATTTTAGTATATAGAATACCTCAAAGGTTTTGATGTTAGTAATATTTGTGCAGTAATAATATTGTATTCCCATTCCATGTTCATTTACCAAATCTAACACCTTTATCTCTTTAGTCAACCTAACACCTACCTTAAGCTCCTAAAACCATTTCATGACAATAATTTATGGCATCACACCTGTTAAGAAATTCATTGGATTAAAGCAGCAATCCATGCTGCTCGTGATGAAAACATTTTTTTATTGAAATGGGGTATCCCCAAGAGCTGCTTCATGAATCTGAGTCTCTCAGTGCTGGCATCTCTCAAAAATATTAGTCCTTCGGAGATGAAATGGCTGCTGGGTCAGGGAATGCTCAGGAAGAAAATTGAAAGCCATTACGTCAGACCCCAGTGGCCAAGTTGTAGATCTTCAGAAGGTCGCTCATTTTTTAATGTTCTGTTATCTCAATTGAACATATCCATATGCATAAATCATATCCCCAAAGGTAATTAGTGCATGATGTCCTGGCATTTTCCTTAAAAATAACGAATCCTTAGATGTTAATGGACTCTAGGCTTACTCATATACAAATCAAATGGCAATGAGCAATTTACCGAACAATGGAGATCCTCAGACCTCCTTTAATATAAGCACATAGCAAAAAGGCTACAATATTTAGCTCCTTCCAAAAGCTGCCCTTACTCACATCCAGACACTGATTATCGTTGAGTTATTTCTTCGAAGAGTCTAAAAGCAATGTACAGTAATAAGTATCTCTTTCATTACAAAAAGTGATATGTCTTACATAGATATATATTATGGATTATATAAATGTCTGAAACACATCATAAACTATATTATGTTTTTTAATGATTAAAGTGATATGTTTATGTGAACTAATATTGTTGAGGTATGTAGGGATATAATTTTTTGTACACCCATACTTAATATAGTTATTATTACATTTGATACCATATAATTAAGTGAAAAGTTAATGTGTAAAAATGATACATTTCTAATATTATAACAAGATTTGCATTAGTTTTTGTTAACACACACTAAAATCTCTGTTAATAACGCTGCCTTAATAATGCACCTTTATGTTTAACCAATGCACATGTGCAGTGTATTGGAGAACCAGTCTCAGCACTACGAACATCCCCGTTCCTACGGGTAACATAAGGATGGTGGTTTTGCTACTGGTGGTCTGCTTATTTATGCATATGATTAGCTTTGACATCTCCATTAAATGAAGGGAAAAAAATGTCCATTACCTAATTAGGTAAGGTAATGTTATTTGCCCTAATTTAACGCACTTCTGAGGATCTACCCCATGTTTGCATTTTTTCTAAGAAACTTTAAAACATTGTATTAGCTTTATAATAGAAACTGAGAGATCCCTGGAGGACTGCTTTAAAGAGATTTTATAAAATTCATTTTCAGCTAGAGGGTTTTTAAACTTAAAAGTTGTTTTAGTGTTTCCTTTTTTCCACTTACATAGAAATTTATTAAGCCATTCAAAATCCTAAAATTATGATTCACATTTTTATCAAGAAAAGTTATTTCAATATTTGATGGATCATATTTAGTTGAACAGTTATTAGGCTAATGCATATTGAAGAAAACATGGGTTATTCTGAATTATTTAATTACATTAATTGATTAAATAAATATTTATAGAGAAAAGTAAAGTGAATGTAATTTACTGTAACAGTTATTGATAAAAAAAATCATTTATCACTAAAAATAATACCAATGCTATATTCATTAATCAATTTCTATTGTTCTAGGTTTTGATTTGAATAATGGACAATGGCATTCTGTTTCATTTGTGGCTAAAAGAAATCGGGCAAGTGTAACAATAGATAATGATGCTTCTTTATCCATGCAAACTACTCTACCAATTCAAGTTTCATCTTCAGAAAATATATTTTTTGGAGGTATGCAATTTTCTTTCTTTCTTAAAAGATGATATCATTGATATAATAATTTGAACCCCCTACTCATTTTTAGATTGGTTTTAGATCGTTAATTGACTTAACTAAATACATTTTTTAAATCTAAAAAAAATTCACAGCTCTAGAAGATGGTAGGGTAAAGCATTATTTTATTATAAGAAGATCCGGCGAAATACGTTAGAGTTCTTTGTACTGTTTGCTGCTATGCAAACCTTGTTAGTACAATAAATCTGTTTTAACCAGCAGTGCTTTTTAGCCCTTTTTTGCTACAACGTAGCTGTGTCCCTTCTAGTCCCTGCTGTTTAACTTGATCTTCTTGTATTCTCTCTGCCATTGGAAGCACACCCACAGAGTTTGGATGTGATGGGTCCCGTGAGCAAAAAAAACCAGTCCCTTAACATTGCTAGGGATATTGGACTATGTTATCCATCTCTACGTACAGTATAGAGGATGATGTTATCCGTTGCTTATATAAATGTTACAAAGAAAAGGTGTAAGACAGACGGATAGTGGAGGGGACACACTGGGGTCTTATTAATCTGTTCCCCTGTGTTTCCCTCCGCCCCCTCTTATCCCCACTATATACTCTGTGATGTAATCTCGCTATATACTGTGTGATGTTTGAGCAGTCACACTTACCCAGTATACCTTGGGATATGGGAAATGAATGAAGACTACATTGATCCATTCTCACTTATCAGTATTCATTTAGTTCAACATCATAAATATGGTTGCCATCAGACGTATATAATGAATATATAGTGTGTGACTATGTGGCACTAATTTGTGTACCATTGGTTCTCTCCACTATTATTTTATTATAAACCTATTTTCCTTTTTTAAAGGCTACTAAACCAACGAAAAATAACCTTAAAATTGTCTTTGTACTGTACTAAGTGTTTAAAACTGAATATTTTGTTTATAGTTGATACACCAAAACCACAAAATATATTGTGCGTCAATGTTCTAGCTTTTTCTTTTAAATATTCACCTAAAGCGCCAAAAATGTTTTTAAGTCAAACAAACTATGTGTGGTATGCAAAAAGCCACAACACTTTCATATACATTATACATGCAAATGGCTTTTTCTTATCACTACAGTTAAAGGAATTACACATGCAGTCCAAGCAATATCCTACATGTGTTTTTTGAATAAATCAGTTCTGTACTGTGAGAAAATACATGTAGCATTTTGTTTAAAAAACAACTGTAGATGACATTTCTAATGTATTATATAGTGACAAGCATTTTTTTGTTTCTATAGCAACTACGTACAGTCACATCCCCTTCCCTTTTGAACCTTGCCCTCTCTCTAGCAGTGCACCAATTGATCTTCCCCATAGAACTTTGTCATATTAATATTCACTTGCGTTTCACTGTCTGCAGAATTCTACTCTGCAGCCATTTAGAGAACCCCCAAACCGAATCCTCGCCAATCTATCACAAGAGAATGGATCGATTGGCCACTTAACTAATTACTTATCATAGTGTGGATTGTATTGAAGCACATACTGTATTAAAGAGAAAAAAATTGAATAAAAAATAAAACAGCAGCTTGGACTGCTGCTTTAATGGCTTATTCTATATCAGTTAAGGCCGTCATTCAGATATTTTTGACTAACATTTTCCGTTTACTTTGTTATGCTTAGTTACTTAAATATAAATTGTGTGTGCATGCGTGCTCCACCAAAATACAAAGTTAGCTGCCTTGATGCAAACTGCAAAAATAATGGTAACACAAGCTGATAAGAACGGGTACTCCAGGTCTTTAGAAAAACATCCAAAAAGTGTATTTAGAACAGATCAATGTTTCAGCTTACTATCAAGCCTTTCTCAAGACAAATGAATATAGACAATTCAAAACCTTATATACTATTCCCCCAATGCTGTAAACAACAAACAAGCCTGAATGAAACAGCTGCCCCTCACCTGTGAGCATGGGTGGCTGGAGGACCAGATCTCTGTAAGGTGTAAACACACACCAAAGTGAAAGTGAAAAAAAGTGAAAGTGAAAAAAAGTGAAAGAAATAAAAACGTATTCAAATAATTTCTGTGTGCCTTAATTAAAAGAGTGTAGACCAAATGCTGTATGTTGGGAATGAGGACAGGGCTTTAAAACAAATACTGTGTATATATCTAGCTAGATTCGGATCTGGAGAATGATGAGCTGGAGTGAGAAGCATGGCTAGCAAATTACGAACTGCAGTAGCATACCGTCTTGCAACAAAGCAGAGTAGCATGATAAGGGCAAAGTAATAGTCACATACTGTATCCATAGCAAAATGTCTATATTTACACAGGCAATTACATTATGAGCTATGATTTCCTAAACATCCTGTAGTGCAAATATCAGAGAGGAAACAGAGTGGGAGAAACATAAAACAAGCACCAAGCATATGCAGAGTTCTAGCACTATTGAATAGCAAGCTGAGACACAGAACTATATAGCAAACAGTATTAAAAAATGTCCTAAGTGTATATTCAGACACACGGACCGGAGTGCAGTATTAATCAGTCATATACTGTACAGTACATGAGCTTTGCCACCAGCCAGGCAGTGAAGTAGATCTGTAATGCGATAATGGTAGAACTCCGCTTAACGATGCATTAGTTCCTAGTCCATATCATTGATATGCCACCAAGCGATGCTAAAGAGAAACGCATAATGCTGTGTGCTGGGCAATGCATGGTGTCCTATTAATAAGCCTGTTGAAAAAATCTGGTGGAATCCTCTCATGCTGTGTCAAAACCCTTTTCTCTATGCTGGCAAACAGGACTTGTGTATTAAAGATCCACCTGAAATCCTCAGAGCATATAACTCACCATAGGGCAGCATTATCATACACAGTATATATTCTCTCAGGAGATGCGGAGAAAGACTGGTGAGATAGATAAAGAATTTAACCATACTGTACATAATATGAGTAGAAATATACACCTGATTAAGGGGGATCCTGTATGTCCCTGGAGCGGCAATGTTTACCATATTGAGGCAGGAGTAGGGTAATTTCCTGCAGCACAACTCACACAAGCCAGCCTGCAAAATAAATAGATGGTTACTGTAGCAACAAAACTCAGTTGTCATCAGACATTTTTAAAGCAAAAAAAAGCTGGATATGAAATGCTCATTGAGGCTTTCAAGGCATAAATCCAATGACTCTTTTGTTGTAGCAATCATTTTGATTGAATTCCAACCCATTTGAGTGGTGATACCTGGTTGATAGTGATCATTATCAGATGATCGATGATAATCAATGATAATAATTAAGATAATGTCGGAAGATGGAGAGTTGGTGGCGCACATTGAAAAAAATGTGTGGCTACTGGTTGGTCTTCTTTTTTGTACCTTAAACTGATCCTGATTGCAGAGTAATGCAAAGCCATCCTCTCTTTAATCATCCATTTTCCCGACATAATAAAATCTGCATGGACAAACTATGACATAAACAGTATATTGAGATGTACATGCCAAGTGGTGTCTTTTTTTTATGACGTTTCCATTGTGCAGATGTCTGGAGGATGGTCCTGTAGTTATGTGCCTGCCCACAGATTGATCAGTTTTAACTAACATGTCTTTGAGGTTCCTACCACACTCGTAGCGTAGTAAAGGTTTGGTATGCAGGCTTGGAGGTAGTGTTTGACCCGAGGTGTCAGGGTCTCCTAGACATCCTGCTCCCAGCCACAGTTCCCTTATCTGTCCATCGGGTGTGCTACTGTTTTCTGTCTGCCCTGGGTTTCCTCTGTGTGTCTCCGCTTGGTGCTCCTGTCCTCTCTCTCGGCCTGTCCTTATAGTTTCCTGCTTCCTGTGCTTCCTGGCCTTTTCTTTGTGTTCCCTGGACTTCTCTGCCACAGCCTGTTCATAATAGTATACAAAATGATGATGTTCAACATGACCCTGCCAGTAAAAGTCTTGATACAGTAGTTACTGTATATTCGAGACCACATTGAAACTTTTTTTTTTTTTTAAATCCCATATTTTCTGTATTCTAACAGTAGAAGCCCAAGTTGTTCTGAAAAAAAAAGTGTACTGTAAAATGGTTTCCAGGATATACTTCAAACAGTACACAGAAATATTTAGATAAATATTTTATTGCCAACATTAGGAAATTCCCTTTGCCATATGAGTGGCAGCTGTCTTGCAGTGAAAGACTACAATCTTTACATACATAATGATAATAATGGATTTAAAATAAATAAACAAACGTAACATCTCTAACCCCGGCCAACAGAGGAGGGGAAACAGCAAGTTGTCTCACTGTCTCCTAAAGTGATATTGCTGATGTGTAGGTGATGCTCAGCAGTTGTTTAGCTTGTTTTTCGGTTTCTCAGGGTGCTGGAACTTTGTGCATGGCTGGGACGGTGAGCAATAATAGAACAGGGCGCCAAGAACGTTTCTTTAACTTTATGGTACAGAGAAAAGCAATCTATAGCAGCAACAGGACTGTTTTTCAGTTACAGGGTAGCTTCTTGTTAAGGCTTAGACACACTGACCAGGGTTTCCTCAACCATGAGACTTGTTGGCAGGACAAATCTTTTTCAAGTCTTCCCTCTGTTGCAGGAAACAGAACCAGAGACGCCACCAATAACGCCCCATAAACTCCCCCAGGTCTCCTTAATGAGCACCTGCAATGAATAATCCACTCTCTACTGTGGCTGGCAGCCGGTTCCTGAATGTGTCTATAGGTCCCTTACACTGGGATACTTTCCTAATTAGAAAACAAAATATATTACTTTTTCACACCTCTCTAGCTGGGCAGAGAAGGGCTTAAGCTACAGTAGCTGTCATCCCTTGTAGGGTGACCCTTTCAACATATTCTGGAAACCAGGGACTGGCCAATCCCCTGTCTATATGATTTTCAACATGAAATTGGTTACATGAACTTAGTTACATAAAGTTGGGATCTGAAAAGGGGATTTAACCCCTTACCTCCCTGTAGGGACCAGGAACCAGCTAAAGTAAATGTTAGCATACCCCAAGGGTGCTACTCAAATAATTAAATAACAAATACATAAATCAATCAATAAATGAAAGGAAGGAATAGAAAGAAATAGGCATAAAAACAATAATATAGAAGTGTCTTTGAATAAAATAGAGGATGGTCAGGGAGCTCCGATGATAACATTCTGTCACAGCATGTTGTAATATTATTGAAATACATTTTTGCCAGATTAGGCTTGCGGATGAATGGTTATGTGTAATTTTCATGTGTGTATGTAGATTACGAATTGGTAACAGTGGTAATAATTTATTGAATTGAGAACTTTGGCTTTACTACCCTGGTATTGAAGTGTAGGATGCAGAGTAAGAGGTCAACACTAAGGAGGATAGAGCAGGGGCATGCAAACTGTGGGGTGCAAGATTTTATGGGGGGGAGTGATGGTTAAAGAGGCACCACGCTCTTCCCAAAAGGCATTTCAATGCCTGGTAACATGGCATGTTAACACAGTGTCAAATGACGCAGTGGGGTGAAATGATGTCGCATTGTCATGGTAACGTGATATCAGAAGATGCCAGAAACCAAGTAAGGGGGGGGCACGAGAAAGGGGGAAAGCAAGCAGGGGGGCGCAGACTGAAAAGTTTGCGCACCCCTGGGGATAGTATGAAAAAGAAGACGGGGGGTGGATGTTGGATTCGGATTTTACAGTTAGCAAAAGGAGACTGGGAAATGTCTGATATTTAAAGGCAAAACTAAGATGAGATTCGTTTTTAAGCCTGCTGCAGCAACTCAGGGTAAAATCCTTGACTGGAGTTGCTACTACCCCACACATCAAATATAGGCTTTGCCGTCCCATTGCCATGTGTGTGAAAAGGTAACAAATCGCTAAAAGTGGTATTGGATTGGTAACAAGTAATTGAATTGGGAACTTATGTTTTACAACCCTTAAACAGAAGGTGTATGGTGGAGCAGCGGTGCGCAAACTGGGGGGGGGGGGTGGGAGATTTTGCTGGGGGGGCGCGGGTGGTTCCAGAGGCCCCACGT
Organism: Ascaphus truei; assembly: GCF_040206685.1. Classification (NCBI taxonomy): domain Eukaryota; kingdom Metazoa; phylum Chordata; class Amphibia; order Anura; family Ascaphidae; genus Ascaphus; species Ascaphus truei. Next base: position 191,419,373 of record NC_134483.1, on the reverse strand, counting down.
TCTTCCCCAAGGCATTTAATTTAATGCCGGGGGATCGCGTGGGCCTCTGCAACACTCCACTTACCTTGCTTCAGTCGGCTGTGTGACGTGTCGCCATGGCAACGTGGCATCAAATGGTGCCGTGGGACATGGCACATGACCCGTCGCCATGGCAACATGGCGTCAAATAACGCCGCGGGGTCATGGCGTGACGTCACATGACCCCGCACGCCAGAAAGGAAGGTAGGGGCCACGAGCACCGGGGGGAGTAGGCAGGGGGGGCTCAGCGTGAATAGTTTGCGCACCCCTGGGGTGGATGATAGAAGGCCAGAAAAACTGAAACAATCTCAACTCACAAGTAGTACACGACAGCATCCAGGACAAGAAGAAAACCCTGTGAGTAAACACGGCTGCAGGATTTAACCCTATAATTAGAAGGTAGGAATTTAAGATGGCCAAACACAAAGATACGCCCTTTCCTCTGTTACTCGACTGCTAAAACTCTGACTCAGGCCCTCATTCTCTCCCGTCTTGATTACTGTAACCTCCTGCTGTCCGGCCTTCCTGCCTCTCACCTGTCTTCCCTACAATCTATCCTAAATGCTCCTGCCAGAATCCCGCTACTCTTTCCTAAATCTGTCTCAGCATCTCGCCTCATGAAATCCCTCTCCTGGCTTCCGATCAAATCCCGCATCTCACACTCCATTCTTCTCACTTTTAAAGCTTTACACTCTTCTGCCCTCCTTACATCTCAGCCCTATTTTCTCGTTATGCACCATCCAGACTCTTGCGTTCTTCTCAAGGATGTCTTCTTTCTACCCCCTTTGTATCGAAAGCCCTCTCCCGCCTTAAACCTTTTTCACTGACTGCCCCACACCTCTGGAATGCCCTTCCCCTCAGTACCCGACTAGCACCCTCTCTATCCACTAAGGCACATTTGCTTAAAGAAGCATATGAATAGCACTGGATAATCCAGGACACATGATACATAAAGCTTGGGCCCCTGCAGACGCACTCACTAGAATTCCCTCCTACTGTCTCTGTATGTTCCCCTACCTACCAATTAGATTGTAAGCTCCTCAGAGCAGGGACTCCTCTTCCTTAATGTTACTTTTATGTCTGAAGCACTTATTCCCATGACCTGTTATGTATATTATTTGTTATTTATATGATTAGAACATGTATTACTACTGTGAAGCGCTATGTACATTTATGGCTCTATATAAATAAAGATATACAATACAATACAAAAAAAGTAAGACTGTGACAAGACAGCAAAACACGCAGTGACCAAGCACAAGAGCTGGGCATCCAGGAGGGGGGATTAATGAGAGGTTTCCTGCCCAGAGAAAGAGGACAGTGGGGTGCTGCCCAGGGGAGAGAGGATGACCAGGGCATTTCCTGTCAGGAAAAAGAGGAAGGCAGGTTGCTGCCCAGGGGAGAGGAGGGGGGAACTGGCATAAAGTGTTGCCTGGTAGCCCGGGGGAGGGCAGCAGGCAGCATGCTGAATTCACTTGGCATATGGCATTATATTCCAGTAAGGCATTGGGGACAACATGCATAAATGATGCAGAGCTGAGTTAAATCTTGTAAACTTCAAGCTAGCATTCAGATTTTGCAGCTTTCACAGGAGACTAGAAATGACTGATATTTAAAGCAAAACCTCAGCTAAGATTAGGTAATCTGCCTGCTGTAGCGAGACAGGATGAAACTCTGGACTAAAGTTGCTACTCCCGCACACAACAATCTGCTGGGTAGGAAGGGCAGTACTGCACTTGAAAGGTAGCTGAAAGGTCACATTTAGAGTGACCTAATTCTTATGGAGGGCATACTATTTTGATCTTGAATTTGTCCAGTTGATGTGATAAACCAGTGGCCACTGGAAAGGAGAATGTGGATATACTAATCTCTCTTTGATACTGTACATCTTTATCATAACTACCATAAAAAGCCATTATCTCCCCCACTTCCCTGATAGCTACCAACAGCCCTTTTGGGGTACAAATACTTTTTTTCTGGGGCATGATTTATATGTGGGTTTATTTCCATTTCATTTATCCCCAACACAGGTTTTCATCTTATTCTCTCCTCCTTTTTTCTTTTCAGGATTAGCTTGCATAAATGATCGTTTATTTATCAGGAGATAGGGGCAGATACTATTGATATTATGCTTTATCAACTAGTGAGATCAATTCTAGGTAGAATACTAGCTAGATTTATATGAGTAACACAAAATCCAGAGGATTTGTGGTGCTCAGAGTTATCTGGGAAAATCACTACAGATAAACATTGATGAAAACATAATGTCAGGAGCTCCCTTGATATAGAAAACTAACTTGAAATGGGTAATATAGTGACTTAATGGAGAATAGTGTCTACTGGAAATAGTTCATACTAAAATGTGTTTTACTGCCAACTGTGGCAACCAGACATAAAAGCGCAATTAACATCTTCTATGATCAGTGCATAATCCATACCAAATGTATACAGATAGCCTTAAGCCCAGAACAGTCCAAATGGAATATTTGCATAAAGCAGTAAACTCATATGCTAATGAGTCACTGCTGTCCGTTCTTGATGTTGCTTGTGGAGCTCCATGGTGTGCAATGTCCGCTGTTGCTGTAGCAGGAAAAAAGATGGGTGCGGTGCACTAACAGTGACAAAAAAGAGGATCGAGAGGTGAACTCCAATAAAACTTACTTTATTAGAAACACCGGAAAAAAAGGACAAAGGTAAGTGGATACCACCTACACGTTTCACGCATCTGAGATTTATCAAGCTGTGATGTGTGGATTTGCAAAACGCATACAGATGAAACTCTCGGTTTTGGCCCATATTCTGAGGAATTCCATTAACATGTCGGGGAAAATCCTCAGCATAGTCCATAGATGCTCTAATGGCCCATCGGATTAACAAAGCGGGGGACATTTGAATGGAACTCATGCTGTGTGAATCCTGCCGGGCTGTGAGTCCCATTTAAATGCAGAGACCCCCCAGTGTTAATACTATGGGCCATTACAGCGTCTATGGACTATGCTGCAGAGTGTTTGTGAGATGCTTTGGGATTTTCCTCACGCTAGGCCAGAACCGACAGTTGCATCTCTAGGTGGTATCGCTTACCTTTGTCTTCTTTTAATCCATGTTTCTAATAAACTATGTTTTATTGGAGTTGACCTCTCGATGTTTGTCACTGTAGTGCACCCCACCACTCTCTTTTTTAGATTGATATGAGACTATAATTTGTCAGAGACAGCATTGAGAGCGTTCAAAGGTAATGTATGTGCATGTTATTTTCATCATAAATTGGTCAACAGCAAGCAGGATATGGGAAGCACATGTCCACTTGGTAGGAGAATGTGAATATACTAATCTGGTTTTGAGTACATTTTTATCATAATTACCAGCAAAAGCTATTTCTACCTGTTCCAACGTATTTGAGGTGAATTCTTTATTGGGGAGGGGGGTTGGTATCAAGATTAATATTTGCACTTAAGAGCTAAAACATTTAGAGTTACAGGAACATATTCCCAAAGAGCCAACATTATGTAACCTAGATGTATTCTAGATTTTTATGAAGACAACAGTATATGATATTTAACATAACACTGTTATACTGTACAACAAGGAGCTCCCTGCTACATACCAGTACCGGCTCAATTACAAAGGTACGGCTCCTTTACTGTGCATGCTTTCATCTGTGATCTGATCACTTTACTGCTGACCCCAGTGCTTCAGTGATAGCAAGTAGGGCAACTTCCTACCCTCTCTTCTCCTGTCTGACCACAGTTTGTTCCAGTATCAGGGCATACTTTGTTTAATATACCTTGTGCTGTTTAGGGAACCTCTCTCCCCCTCCCTCTCCAGTCCGTCCACTTTACTCCCCGAGTCAGGGTCTCCAGACTTTGACTGCTGTTCTCGAGTGTTCCTGTACTTGATTGTTAAGATTCAAAGAGGCATCTAATTACCCCTGCCATCATGAAGGGCATCCTTGTCAGCATACTCCAGGTCCATGTCCTCCGTTGCCAGCAAGAGTACATGAATAAATACAATCTAAAGGCCCCTAAACCCCTTAATCACCTAGCGGTTAATAACCTAGAGTAATTAAGGGGTTAACTCACCCTTCCCCACTACCCACCCGGGAGGCCTTACCACCCACCCCGGCACAAGTACCCCCACCCTCTATCCATTGATTGACACAGTGGTACATCATGCCCATGACAAGTCACTATAGCAGTCAATGGGTAACATAAAAAAATAAACAGGCCCAAAAACAGGACCAACAATTAACTCCAAACAAGAAACAGAAATAGAAAAAATAACAATGAATTAAAAAGCAATAATTTTCCAAAAAAATGCATATGCTTTTGCTGGTGAGAAGAATCTTTGATCAAATCAAAATTCCAGAGCCTCAATAAGATAATCGAGGCTACTAGAATTGCACAATTTTATCAAAATTGCGATTTGGGGCTTCTCGCTGTCAACTGCATGGTGTGTTTGGCCAGGAACAAGAAATCAATAAAAAATGCTTTCGCCGCATGATTTAACCAACTTATCGAGGCTTTCTGCATAGCGAGAACAGCTCAAAAGCCTCGATAAGTTGGTTATCAAGGCTTATAGCATAAGCCCCAGTCAGTTTACATGTGCTCTCTGTATGCTAATGCAATTGACTGCTGTGGATTTTTTTGCATCTTTGATTGCCTGCAAGTGCTCTGGTGTACTACTGATGGGACTCTGATCTATCAAAACTAGCTTCCGTAATTATTATTCTTGCATGCCGCACTAACTAGCCGATCACTACACCTCTGACTGTGGACTTCAGCAAACCATTGTGCACTACCAGGAGTCCCGGGAGTTGGTCTGTATACAGCTCATACTGTGCTGTGGCTTTGAGATATTGCTACTGTAGGGACTATGAGATACGTTGTTTCCCTATATCGTTATCACTTTCTTTGGCTTTGTTCCACCAGTGTGTATTCTATGCTATACACAGTCAAACTAGTATTTAGAGTTTAGCTATTGCATTTTCTTTACTGGGTTGGCCTTACCCTACTGTCAGCAGGCAGGCATAGGCAGGGATCCATTTTTTTAAGAGAGGACACTATGTTACCCCTCCTGGTCTAATGGACCCCTGTTATTTATACCATTGTGAATGATATTGCATTGTTGTGGCTAATTTACTAGCACTTACTTGCATTCATTCCAGCAGGACATGTTAGGATTCAAGTAGCTTTTATCTGCACTACTTAGACATCATATGTTGCTCAGTGATTAGTTATATATGTTTTAAAATATATATATATTGTGTCTTCATCATTGATTTTCATAAATACATTTGTTATACCTTTTTGCAATCAACCATGAGTGCCCCCATTTTGTGGAGTCTCTGCAAATCCTGTCTTTCAGGAGTATCCCCCCCCCCCTTTATTTGTAATAGGACTGCTGCACAGACTCCCCTTCTCTCGGCACACAGCTCCTCCTCAGAGACCCTGTATTTTTAAAGCACTCATTATCTTTAGAGTGTGAGATGAGTTGTTACACTCAATATGGATTGCAATTAAGGTCCCCCCAACAGCTGATTGGACATATAAATTATTTGCCCCAATCTTTTCCCTTTTTGTAATACGGGGAGTAATTGGTTCTATTGCAGACAGCCGGGCAACAAGTTAACCTCTCAGGCCACTACCACCGGACGGTATTTTGTTGTAAACAGCTATAGCTGCATATACAGTAAAAATTAACCCTCAGACTGAGGGTATCGCTGTCTGTTACAGTTGAAAAGCCTCAGGCTACAAGATATTTTGTTGCAGGCAGCTACTGTTGTTTACTTGTAGCAGCTTGCAATTTGGTGAATGTGATTGCAACTATTTAGCAGTATCATTATTTCACACTCTCCACCAGGCTGCAATGCATTTTATCTGCACTATCTGCACTATATGTACATTGTGTCACCTTGTATCTTACTGTGTCTATTAGAACAAATAACAGTTTGCATTTTAACCTATATCTATTTACAGTATATAAACAAATAGACAGCACTCAGGGTGCAAACAGAATGAAGTGGGCCCAAATAACTCCACTGTAGATCATAAAAAAAACAAAAAAGCTCCAGCACACGCTTATTCCGTGACTCTTTCGTTTTCTCTATTAATCAGTGTGTGCTGGAGCTTTTTTTGGTTTTCTATATCTATTTACCCACTGACATTTGCCCTCAGGGCACTGATCATTGATTGTTTAGTGTACTATTTACTACATCTACATCACTAATTATTTTTTATCAGATTTGTGTTCCACTACTCAATTTCCCTTTATCAGGATACATTAGCGAGTGTACACTGTTAGGGGCTCTCTATAGCCTACCCTCTCTGGAGGGCTTCTCTGGCTTAGAACCCAGTTTTACTCTATATTATACCCCTAGTACAACCATCTCTTCCCCCTCGATCACATAGAGGTTGAGCGGGTATCTCTCTGCTTCCACTGTTAACAAAAACTGCCCCAAATCCTTTATACACATCCCAGTGTAGTGTGCCCGCATTTCCATTAGGTTTTTCTTATAGTTAATGATATTCAGAGCTGAAAAGTGACACCATATGTTGTGTTCTTACAGTGGTAATAAATTTATAGTACATTTATACTTATATGTTTATTGATTTGACGTTTCGAATAAAATGTATATGTTTATAATATATTTGAGTATACTTGAGTGCTATATATGGGACACTTTTTTTCTATTTTGTATCCATTTATCTTTGTTCCAAGCACCATTAGTGGCTGTTACATGAGAGTTTATTCACTAATGTAAGTACTCTTTTCCATTACAGTCTGTAGCAGGCATTCTCTTTGTGTACATATATATAGCCTCTCAACCTAATTTTTTATACTGAACATTTTTCTAATATAAGGTTTGAGAAGTAGAATTGTAAATCTAATTTTAGAGTGTTGTCTACTCTTTATTTTTTTTATTCCAGCGGGTTTCAAAATAATAGAGATGACTCCTCATGAGCAACTAGAGCATCAATTTAAATTGTTATAATTGTACTTGAACTACTTCCCTAATTACTAATAACCTCTCACACTATTTACTGTATATTGTTACAAGAAAATAAACCAATTTGTGTGCACATTAAAATGGCTTGTGCTATACCAACTGTTAACATTTAGACATCACTTTAATGGTTTCTGAATTGTTGCAAAAAAAATTACATTCTTTTTTTAAAGTGCTAAATCTTTAATAAACCAAACTTTGAGATTGAGAAATCCCTGCTTACACCAAGCAGGAATTCCATAAAGGTAAAAGTATATGGAATTTCGAGTTATAACTTATTTAACTTTAATTGAACAAAATTGAAAATAAGAAAAGGAGTTCATGTTTAAAGAAAATGAACTAGATTAAATATCCATATATTTTATGTATAGAAAATTCAACCATACTGCAAGTACAATAAAAATTGGAACTGCAAAATAATCTGTGATTGAGGACTCAGTTCGCACTTCATAATGCATTTGTTTTTGTCAGTGTCCCTTTTCAATTCTATTCTAATTTACTACGTTTTATAGTATTTTTTAATGAACAGTAAAAAAAAAAGTAGAGTACAGATAATACTTTTTAGTTACTGATGCTAGTGTAGCAAGCTTTCCAGACCACTAACTTCCCTTCATCAGACACGTGTTTTTGTAAGCTATTCTCTTGTAACATCAATTAGCCACTGAAAGCTATCATTTTTGGACTTCTTATATAAAGTGTGAGGGGTATAGACACATCTGCATTGACACTTGCAAAATGGGTTCATCCCTCCGTGACGAAATATAATAAATAAAGAAAATAAAAGAGATTAGATCTCATGCAACAATCTACAGTACTTCACTTAAAAAGAAAACAGATGTAATAGAAAAAATCCTGAATCCTTCTGAAAATATCACTTGAGTCCATTCACATGTCTCAGAGATGTATGCAACCCTGCTTTTCACCATTATGTCTTAATGCTTCCACTGCAACAAGGGATTCTGGGACATGACATATAAATGAGTACACAGTGTCACCTTTTGCTTCAAATCTATTTTGACATGGACCCCTATAAGCTTACACCTGCCGCATTACACACCTTATCAGCACAGCCTGAGTTAAAGTGCATAGCCAGTAAATCTACTCACAGACAGCTTCTTTTCCCCCCCTCCGCTTTGAACTCAAGCTGCTTCACTTTAAGGGATGATGTCACATCCTTTTTAACTAATGTGACCTACACTGGCGACACACTTTATTCGAGCTCGGCTAGTCCCACGAATTCGGGTATACCCGGGTGTATTGAGGTTTGTGACTGTTTTCTGCCCGAGTGCATTGCGTTATTTTCCAGGCAGGGATTGAAGCATTTTATTCCCGCTGGCTGCAATACTGCACAGTATATATATATATACTGCATTACAATTCATGAATTTATGCCATCTGGTAGACACGCGAAGCATTGCAGCCTATTAAATCCTAATCATTATCATTTAACAGATCAGCCGCCCGTCAGCCAGGCATGAACCCAGGCTGGGAAGGCAAACGCAACGGGGCTTGTCAGAGGTGAGGAGCGGCGCATTCCAGGTTTCTGCCAGGTACATACTGGGTATTTGCTCGAATAAAGTGTGTCGGTGCAGTATCACATGTTACAGCAAACAATGGGATTGTCTACCATTATAACATGTACCATGTGACTATACCATGTGATATGTGACATGTGGTTTTAAGGATTTGACGTTCCTCCCTTGGAGCTGTACCATCTGACACTAAAATGTGACGTCACAGGCCATATAAAAGGCCTGAATGTCATATTTTAACAGAAGATCTCGACAAGGCAACATCCGTTTGGATTTACCATGGGGTACTTTGGATTGAAAGAAAGAAGATGGAAGAAAAGAAGAAAAGAATAACAGATTAAGATAGAATGAGAGAAGATAAAAAAAAGAAGATTTTGTTACCTGCTGATCTTCAAGGAGAATGGAGATAGATTGCAGTGGATGATGTCGCGGGTCGAGAGCTTCCAGATACTGTATGCCGGGATTCAGAGGGTGAAGACTTCTAAAGGTAAAATAAATATTTAATGTATGTAATTGTATTTTGTTCATTGTATTTATTTATTTTTATGTTTGTGATTACCCATTGACTGATAATGTATTAATCTGTGCAAGGTACAGATAAAAACAGTGACAGACAATGCAGCTCAACTAAAACAGTTACAAAACAAAAACTTTGACTAAATATTTGCAAGCATGAACCATCAGAGACAGAAACAGACTTAATTTCTATTGCAATCCACCTGTTGCCTGTGAGGGTTATTTCAGCCTATCCCTTTACGGTCTGGTCTGGTTACAGTTGGTTAGTAAGCAATTTTCAATTTAGTATACATAATAAAACTCCTAACACTATCATGATAAGGATTTACAGGCTTCTATATACCATCTCCCCCAACTAAACAAATCACCCTGCATTATCTTCTTCCTGCAATTTCTGCATTATTAAGCATACTGTAAAGCCCTTTTGCTTGGTCTATTGATCAATGGAAGGCATCTAGTGTCATTGATCACAGTAACATTAGTCCACAATGTCACAGTCTTAGTAAGTCCATGGAACAGCTAAGAACAGGTATCCATTTCCAAATGGCTCCAAAGATCCAGCAATCTGTTTGGTTCTGGCTGCTGGCATGTTGTCATAAAAGTGCCGGTCAACCACATAGCTGCTCCTGGAACCACCATCTGCAACAAAAGAAGGAAGCATTAAACTATACGAGGGTTAATACACAGGCCTATTTCCCCCATCAATGAGCACTAAACTGGTACTTTCCTGTTCTGCTGCACTACCCTCCCCCCAGGTTCTCTTCTCTTATTTAGATGGGTTCAGAACCCAAACCTTAGCTCCCTTCTGCAACTCGGGGTACCTTGACTCCACCTGTATGGCAATGGGTGCTGGGACGACTATATTTACTGTACCAAGCATGGTGCCTGACTCAATATATCGGTCTATCTTTGTCCCAGTCGGCTGTATTTGCCAGTGATACATGTCAGTCTTTACCATCACCTCCCATGTCACCCACCCCCTGAGGGTGTGCGATGTTGTGAATGCTTTCACCTGCCCCTCCAGCAGCCCATTGCTACATTCAATTAGACTCACTGCTTGTGGTTGGTATGGAATATGCATAGTCCATTGTACTCCACTGTCCTTTGTCCACGCCTGAACCATGGATCCAGTGAAGTGTATAAGTGAAGTGTATACTCTGAACTGATTGAGTCTCCTCAGGGATCCCATAGGCTAGGACCACCTGTTGCAGAGCTTTAAGGGTTGCTCCTGGTACGTCTTAGGATCCCAGTAGCCTTTCTTCAATAGGCTATTTCTTCATTTATGAGCAAAGGCCACATCCTTCTCTGGCCGCGGCTATCCAGTGCCGCTCTTGTATGTTAATACAGCGGATTATTCTGGCAGCTGCTCGAATGGCATGGCTTCTGACACAGGGGAGGAGTTGAGTATAGGTTCCACTATCCCCTGTGCCTCTTTCAGACTTTCATGTTAGCATGCCGGCCATTTGTTAATCTAGCTTTGTCTGCTCCCTGGCTTGGATTCCTCCTCTCTCCTGTCGGTACCATTTTCATTCCAGCATGGTAGCCTGTCGGCGTGACATGGCTGTGGGCCATCAGGCCCTGATCTCGTATCAACGGTCCTATGGGCAGGTCAGTTTTCACTGTAACTTCGTCCTTTCTGATGATTCGTTCCACCGCTTGTAAGGCCGCAAACAATGTCTTTTCCAGTGGACTATATCATTGTTGGGCCCCTGTGAGTGGTTTTGACCAGAATCCCACTGGCATTTGCTGTTTCTGGCTACCTTTATTGGTTTCCGGATATTATCCCCAGGACATCACATTGTCGGTGCATTTAACATTCAACTTGTAAAAAAAAAATCCTGGCTCTGGTGGGCCCAAACCTTGATGTTGTGGTATTGCCTCCTTAGCTGCTTGGAAGGCACTCTGTTGTTCTACCCCCACATGAATTGCGACTTCTTGTGGGTCACATTGTAGATGGGCCGTAAGATCAGTCCCAGATAAAAATGCCCCCAAAAGCCCAAAGCGCTCACAAAACGCAAAGCTTCTTTAGAGGTTTTTGGTGTGGGTATCGCAGTGATGAATTCCAATGCTTTGGAGGGGATCAGTTGAGGTAGGCCAGACCCTATCAGACCCAAAAACTCTACATCTGGTCTGGGGCCTGTATCTACTTGCTGTTTATAGTCCAGCCACTGTCAATCATATGGATCATTGCAGTCCTTAGGTTTGTCTCCACCTATTCAGTTTCAGTCACCATCACATCATCGCTATAATGAAACACTTTTGTGGACTGTGTTAGGGTAACCAAGTCCCTGGCCACCATTTCATAACATATGGTAGGTGAGTGCAGGTACCCTTGCAGGATCATATGGAAGGTGTAATGGCAGCCTTCCCAGGTAAAGGCGAATTGGTCCTGTGAACTGGCACCAGTAGGAATATTGGAGGAGGAAGCGTCTGCTAAATCAATCACAGCATGGCAGGCTTCCCCATCCCTTGCCAAATATTCCAAAGAAACCATGTCAGGGATGGCAGCAGACAACAGTGGCACTCCCGTGTTTAGGGTTCTACAGTGCGCAGCCATCCTCCATGATCCATCTGTTTTTTTTACTGACCAGACAGGAGCATTGAACAGACCGGCTGCGGGCCATATTACTCTGAATCCAGCAATGCTTGGACAGTCTTCCCTATCTCATTATGCTCTCCCAGTAGCTTATATTGCTTCAGGTATACAAGGTGGTCAGGAAGAGGTATTTGTACCGGGGTCCATTTGGCGTTCCCCCTTTCAGTAGCTTTTACGGGTCTCATATCGTATGCTTTGTGTGGGAACCCAAATGTAAACACTCCCCAGTCTGTGGATCCCTATTTGACAGCCTCCCTCACCTCCTCACAAAGATAACTTTCAGGCCTAGTTGGTTCCTGGAGTTCAGGAGTTAATAACTCTGGAGGGGTTGAGGGGGTGGACCCAGCGGAGCTAATCTCAGTGTCAGTCTTATAAACCTTGGGTGGATCTGGTCATTTGGTAAACTACTGGTCACATTTTAACCTCTTCCACAATGTCAGTAAGTCAGATGTAGATCTGTGAGCTGTACTTTCTTCTTTCTTATGCCCTGCCTTCAATAGATCTATCCACATTTGCCAACGTGTAACTCTGATGTGGGTACAGCACACGTCATGCCTCCCGCTCCCCCTTTTTTCCTCAGTCTGATCTGTCGCCTGTGGCCGGACAATGTAAGTATTGGGAAATGTATTACTGATTGTATATCATTTTTTTGTAATGGAATCTTTTTTTAAAGGTGTCATTCTTAACCAAGATTTTTTTTAATTTTTTTTGAAACAGTCATTTCTTGTATTATCTAACAAGGTATTGTATTATCCTCCACAAGATGACAGTACATAGGTAGAAAGCCAAAAAATTGGATCTACCAAAATGTAATCACTATATACAGTATAAGACTAACATGTCTGTTTAACATAATGTTGATATATGCAAGTCATCAAGCAGATAATGTGGTCTAAAATCCATTAGTAGAAAGCATCTGTCCCAAATACTTTAATACAATTATGCATGTAGTAGTACTCAATTTAAGAATGGGTTATGCTGCATATATTTTTTTCTGAATTCTAATGTTTGAAAGTAGCTTTGAGACAAATAAGGAATTATCTTACAAAGTGATGAATTTATAAAAGGATCACTGAATTGCACTATCCTAAATCATAATTGAATGCTTTCTGAACTAATGAACTGTATTCATTAGGTAAAATAATGACCAGCCTTTTTCCTATTTTTGTTAAAACCTGCAGACTAGCACAAAAAAAATAATTTCCCTTGTCAAATTTCTATAAGTACTGTGACGTGGGGTGCTATGGTATCTCTGGGTTGCACCCTGCTGATATACGGCCACACGTCAATGGAACATGTATATAAATGTATTATTGCTGTGTTCCCCCTATGAAGGTATGTCCCTGTCCCTTCTTATGTGTTTGTATTGTATTGTTTGTGGGCTAAGTGCGATTGGACCCATTGCCTAAGTAACTTGTTTGGGGTTATAACTCCAGAATCGTTGGGGTAGCAACTGGTTTCTGGCACCGCCCCACCTTGCTAGAAGGGGCAAATCTTTCTGGGGAAAAACCCAGAGTCCCGGGGAACCCCTTCCTGGTAAAAAAAATTTTTTTATTGAATCAGTGTCATATCCCTGCAAGGTCCTACAAACTCCCCGCAGGGGTCCCCCAATAGTGCACCCTGGGAGCCAGTAGGACAGCCTATTTTCACAAATCCTAATCCTTTAAGGGGTTTGGGATTCACCCAAGTCACAAAGTGGACATTGGATTGGATGTCTTATTCCTGCATTCCTAATGAAGGACCAAATAGCCAGGTGACAAACCTTCCATACAGCCTAATGCCTCTGCTTGCATATCCAATGAAGCTGGGGGGGCCATCAAAGGGACTAATCTAAATTGAGAGAACTCTTTTGTGTAAAGGGGGCTTCTTCTCACACCCCCTAGCTTGTCAGCCAGGAAATGTCTTGGATGTAATATAACACTCCAAGGGAATAGAGTGTCAGCAGTTTGCTCATAACTCAAGTAGATACTGTATAATGAGGCCAGGAAATCCCTTTGAAGCGTGCAGGCATTCTGGCATCTCTCGGAAGTTTGGGATATAACTGAATGCCAATTGTACTTGTGTGTGTGTCTTAGGACAGCTCAGCATGAGTCTATCTGCATCCAGTTTTTGAGGGGACTGTATCTGTATACCTTGTGGGTTGTACTGGGAGTCTCTTGTGGGAGACTAAGTTCCTGGGTCGGCTTACAGCAGGACTCTGAGTGGACTAGCAGAACTAAACCCCTGTATGTGTGAGGGGCCCAGTTCCATATGTCTGATGCGTCCTGAGCCGAGAAACCAAGTCAAAGCTACTGTTCCAATGACTTTTTGAAGAATTTCTTCAGTCACCAGATTCTGCCAGCCGCAGAGAGCTGATACTTTTAACCCTTGCACAGCTAACTCATGGAGGTCGATCCCCGGACTAGCGGGATAGCCTCTACCGTAATTGCACCAAGGAGAAATACTGTTTTTATCCGTTGTGCGCCCGCTCTACAAGCAATTCCCAGTACATTGCTGTACCCCATAATGGACTGTTTTCCCAACACGGAAACAGAGGGACTATTGTGGCTACTCCTGGACTCACCTCCTGCTAACCTATGTCATGGGAGACCAGTGCTTTTAACACAAAAATTACCTGGATCCTTTGATTGAACAAAGCGTGAGATAAAATACATTTTCATTTATTTACACAAGAAACACACACAGCTTGATTTACAAAATAACATGAATAAACACTTACTGGGATGGGACAAAACAAAATAAAATGTCCATGGAATGAAATCCACAGAAATCAAGTCTCTAGGCATCAATTCCCAGGAGCGGGGATGATGCGCAAAAAAGAGCTGTGTAACAGTCCTTGGCTTGGGGTGCCGCTCGCAACCCCGGTATCTTCGCTGAAAGGAAACTTTTCGTTCTGTCCTTGCAGTTCTCATACGGGAATCCTTAGTTCTAACGAACTTTTGAAGAAGGGTGCAATCCTTAGTTACGATGTTATGACCTTTGCACCGCACGCTGTAGCTCAGATGAATCTAACTTCCGATCGGCTGCACGAGACTTTAAAGACACACAAAGCCTATTCTTATACTGTGCAGCCAATCACTGCATGGAAATTAATAATCCAACCTATTGGCATGCTCTGCCAGTACTTCGGGGAGCCGGGCAGAGGCTTCAAGGTATGCTACCATCATGCGCTAACTTCGCACCTGAGACGCTTAGCATACCTAACCAAGCCCCCTGCCCTGGTGACCTGAAGTCTACCCCACCCCTGACATATGGACATTTGCCAGACAAAACTAGTTCTATTTACTTCCCGGCATGTAACACTTTCAAATGTCGGTTCCATTTTAAGTCCGGACTTTCCTAGACACTCTCGAGTAATCTCAGCGTGGTACCTTAGAAGTCTGCACTTTAGATATGCATGACTCACTGGCCAGAATGACCGGTCATATAATGGACTTGTGAATCCACAATGTATCCGCTGCCCTGCCTGCCTGCATGTAAATGCATTTGCTCTTTATAATTTTAATATACAAAAAGATGGAGACTTTCATTTACTACTTTTCATAAAAGTTAATAACACATAAAATATAGCTGCTTTACTGTTGGGACCCCAGCAGCATTCACACTAAGTTTCACAGCGCTGGCATACTCCTAACCTAAGTTAGCTATTTAATTGTGTGTGGTCTGTGGTTTAAACTTTCTCATTGTTGCAATGCAGCCATACTTATCCAATTAACCTGCGGTTTGGGCTGTGACTCATTGTAGCAATGCACAGAACTAATCTAACCGCAACGCACTTATCCAATTAACCTGTGGTTTGGGCCGTGATTAATCGTAGCAATGCACGGAACTAAACTAACCGCAACCCCACTTATCCAATTGATTTTAATACAATGAGGTGGCACTTGTGGTTGCAGCCCTCGGAACCACTCCATTAAAGGTGACCGTAGTCATTCAATGTAGCTTATTTTAACGCGTGTGGTCCGCTTATCCTTAGCGGGACACACACAGACAATTCTAATATATTTACAGGCTCGCAACCCGCAGTGGGCTGCAGAGCTTACACTCCACAGTTACAATATGACTCAGGGGAACCCTGTTACATGATTTATACATGTGTGCCCCTTATACCTGACGGGACACACACAGACCGGTCTAACATAATTACAGAGTTGCAGACATTAGTGGGCTGCAGAGCTGACACTTTACATTTACCCACTATGACTCAAGGGACCCTGTTACATGGCTTATACAGTTGATACATGGTATTAATCTCTCCCACGTATCCCTGGGGGGAGAGACACAGGCATTTTGAATACATTTGCAGTATTATTACCCTGGTTTGGTTGCAGAGCTGACACTTTGCAATTTCCAATCTGGTTCAGGGGCACCCAGCAGGGCCAAATACCTTTATTAATGGTCTGGGTACCCCTTCACCGTCACAACCTACTCTGTGGGAAAAAGCCCAATCCTTTCCCAGGTTAGAGGTGGGTCACAAATGTTGTGGTTTTTTTTTCCACAAAAAGGTTTTTATTAGATTACAGTACAGCGCATACATTGTCCAACAACCCACTGTCTTCTTTTAATGTACCCAAACCCATTTTTGTTTTTTCTTTCTTCCTCCGCCTAGACAAAGACTTACAGGGCAAACCAACTCACAGACCTAACGAACAACACAGACACAGGGGGGGGGGAAGAAGAGGGGGGAGGGAAGGGGGGGGGAAAGCACAGAGCCTTGCGGGTGTTCCCAATTTCTACTCTTGCCTCTCCTCTGCAATGCAGGTCTGTTTTTAGGTGTATCGACCCTGATCTCCGTCATCCCTACCAGTACCCCGTCTGCGTGTTGTCTGTACTGACACTTCGTAGGAGAAGCATTCTTGGTATACTGTATTAGGAACCAGAGACATAACATAAAACACAGACAAAGCTCAGTGCACATCCAGAAAAACTTATATACGGTACAGTGCCTAAATATACATGTATAAATAACTAATAGATAAAATGGTCTTTTAGTTTAACATTTTGGCCAAATTGTTGTAAGCCCTTGAGCCAAACTTCACGGCAGACCACGTTCAAGGGTCCCTACACTAATATAAATTCTTAATAACCTGTGCATTGCCAGGAAGAATCATTTATAATAAATCTGTCAATATAAGTTGCAAAAGTTCTAAGTCTGATTGAGCTTGTAGGTGTTCTGTATGTTTTATACTGTATTAGGGCATGATGGTGGCGGCGTTCACCCCGGGAATGTCTGAGTGGGCTAGCCAGTGGGCCCAGACTTTGAGGAAATTTGTGCCGGTGTCGTTGACCAGACTTGTCAACTGTTCCATCCGGCATATATACCAAATTCTGTTCCGAATTTTCGTAATTGTGGGTAAATCTGGTAGCTTCCACAATGCTGCGAGTTCGCACTTCATGGCTGTTGCAAAGTGTGCAATCAATTTTTGTACCGGTCTGCCCAGCCCCCGGATGCGCCTGCCCAGCAGGAACAACCAGGGTTCCAGGGGGACCGGCTGCCCGAGAATACTCTGTAGCCAATCTTGGATTTCCTCCCATAAAGGAGCCACTTTGGGGCAACCCCACAGCATGTGAAGTAAGTCTGTCTGTTCCCCACATTGTTTGGGGCACAATGGGGGGTAATCTTTGACAAACTTTGCTAATCGTGTTGGGGTGAGGTACCACCTCATTAGGACTTTATATGCATTCTCCTTCAAGGTGGTGCATATAAAGCTCTTCGCTGCTGCCAGTACTATTGTGGACCAGTCTTCGTCCTCCAAAGTCTCCCCTAAGTCCGTTTCCCATTTGGTTCTGTAATTAAGTTTAATGTCATCGTCCTGTCTCGGACAGACCACCTCTCTGTAAATCCGAGACGTGAGTCCCGTAGTGTCCGTGCCTCTGGAACACAGCTGCTCAAAATTTGTTCGCTGGGGGCGTTTGGGGATTTTCGTGTAAAATGCTCTCACCTGGAGGTATCTAAAAAATTCAGAATTAGGCATTTCTGTTTCTGATTGGATTTGTTCAAATGTTTTGATTGATTGGCATCCCTCCAGGTGTAATAGCCATGTGAGGCCTTTTGCTTTCCAGACCGCTAGGTTCCTGCTCAACAGACCCGGAGCGAAATCAGGATTCCCCATAATCGGGGTCATAAATGGGTGCTGGGTTGTCAGGGCACACTTGTGTCTGGTGTTCTCCCAGGTTGTCAACGAGCTATTCACTGCGGCCAGCGGCTCACTCATGGTCTTATATACCTTTTTTGGTAGCCAAATTAGATCTTGTAGCTCTACGGGGTCACTGCATGCTGTTTCTAGCTCTACCCATCTTCGCAGGCTAGGATGCATGTGCCACTGGATAATTTGGGTTAATTGGGCCGCCTTGAAGTACGATATCAAGCAAGGTACCCCTAGTCCTCCTCTAACTGTTGGCCTAGTTAGGATGCTAGTTTTTATGCGTGGCTTTTTATTACCCCAGACGAATTTCACCATGGAGGACTGTAAATGAAGGATGTCGTCTCTGACCACTTGTATCGGAAGGGTCTGGAAGAGATACAAGATTCGAGGGAGGAGATTCATCTTAAGGCACTGGATCCTGCCGATCCATGAAATTGTGTGGCCTGACCAGATCCGCAGATCTTCCTTCAGAGTCCTAATTAGTCTGGGGTAGTTGGCTTTGTATAGCGCACTATAATCTTTGGTTATATGGATCCCTAAGTATTTAATGGAGGAGACTTGCCATTTGAAGTTAAAATTCAATTCGATTAATTTTTCCGTGACCTTTGGCAGGTTTATGTTTAAGGCTTCTGATTTTGTCTGATTCATTTTGAAACCCGAGATCTTATTAAATTCATCTAGCAGGCTGAAAACATTTGGCAGGGAGGTAAGGGGTTTTGATAACATTAATATAATGTCGTCTGCATAAAGGGCCACTTTGTGTGACTGATCTTTAATCTGTATACCTGCTATGTCGGGGGAATTACGGATATGTGCCGCCAGGGGTTCTATACATAATGCAAAAATAAGTGGGGACAGGGGGCATCCCTGTCTGGTGCCACTCCTTATTGGGAAATCTTCAGACGGGAAGCCCTGGTGTCTGACCTTCGCCTTCAGTTACCGATAAAGAGCCAGAATAGCGCCCAACATTCTCCCTCATATGCCAAACTCTCTCAGCGTCTCTGTGAGGTAGGGCCAATCGATATGGTCAAAGGCCTTTTCTGCATCCAGACTCAATGCCATAGACGGGATATGTTTTCTATGTGCCAAATCAATTAGGTCTATGATCCGTCTAGTATTGTCTGTTGCTTGCCTCCCGCATATAAACCCTACTTGATCGGGGTGGACCAGCTTAGGCATAACTGAATTCAGACGGTTAGCCAGTAATTTAGAAAAAATTTTGGTGTCCGAGTTGATGAGGGATATCGGGCGATAGCTTTTACAGTCAGCTGGATCCTTCCCTGGTTTGGGGATCACTGTTATAGATGCTTGGAGCATCTGGCTGGGTATAGGGGCACCATCTAAGAATGACCAGGTGAGGTACTAAGGTTTTTCTGAACTTTGTATAATAGAGATTAGAGAAACCAT
Organism: Ascaphus truei; assembly: GCF_040206685.1. NCBI lineage: Eukaryota > Metazoa > Chordata > Amphibia > Anura > Ascaphidae > Ascaphus > Ascaphus truei. Next base: position 191,400,155 of record NC_134483.1, on the reverse strand, counting down.
CCGGGCCTGGGGCTTTGGATGGCTTTAGTGCTTTTATTACCTCTGATATCTACTCACCTGAGAAATCTGCCTGTAATGCTTCCCTTTCCATTCTGCCCAAACTGGGTAGTTTTGCCTCTGTTAGAAATGTTTTCAGCTGCCTATGAGTGTTCTCACAATGGGAGGCCTTAGCCCCGTCGTACAGGGTCTCATAGTATTTTTTAAATTCGTCTACTATTTGTTTGGTATCAGAAGTAAGGTCACCATTTTGGTTCGAATTGCTTGAATGTGAAAGTTACGGTTACTGTTTTTTAGTTTATTGGCAAGTGGGGTATCTGGCTTATTCGCCTTTTCATAGAATTGTCGCCTGGACCAGGTCAGCTCCTTCTCAGCTCGGGAGGACATCAGTAAATTTAGTTTTGTTTTAGTGTCACGCTAGGCCTGGAGGGTCTGCGCTTGCTTGTTAGTTTTGTGTAGGGCGGATAGGGCTTCTAATTCCGATTGAAGAATCTTAATCTTATGTTCCCTTGCTTTTTTCCGCCTACTCGCTATCCCTATGAGCTCTCCGCGTAGAGTCGCCATATGGGCCTCCCATAGGGTGAATTGAGATGTCACACTACCGACATTCTCCTCAAAGTAGACCCTGATTTTATCCCTTACTGCTGTTTCAATTTTGGGGATTTTCAGAAGGAACTCATTGAGTTTCCACGTCGCTACTGGTCTGTCTAGTCTGAAGTCTGTGCACCGCAGCTCTACAGGTGCGTGATCTGACCATGAAATATCATGGATACCCGTGTGGGAGATCTGCGAAACCATTCTATTGGATACAAAGAGGTAGTCTATCCTGCTGTATCTGTCGTGTGGGTGTGAGTAAAACGTAAACTCTTTTTCTCCCGGGTGCTGTTCACGCCAGATGTCCACTAATCTATTTGCCTTGAGGCCTTGGGTCCATGCTGCTCTGCTTTGTGCGTGTTTTGTCCCGCTGGGTGTGCACCTATCAGCCTTAGGATCTAATGTGAGGTTAAAATCTCCGCCTAGCACTATACCGCCTTGTGCCACTTTGTGTAGGGTCGCGAAAAATCTCGTGAAGAAGGTATCTGCCCCTTCGTTAGGCGCGTAAATATTAGCTATTGTAAGAGGTTGCCCTCTGACAACACCCACTAGTATTAAGAAGCGCCCATTCTTATCTTTTTTCGTCAGCGTAATGTCAAACGCAAGGCGGTTATGCAGTAAGATTGCCACCCCTCTTTTCTTTTTATTAGCTGTCGCTGAGACCCACGTTCTATATCTGCTATCCAGAAATTTTGGGGAACTAGTCCTCGAGAAATGGGTCTCCTGAAGTAGGATTATGTCGGGGTCATGTCGTCTATAGTCGGTCAGGGCTAACCTTCTTTTCAGGGGGCTATTAAAGCCTTTCACGTTGTGTGATATTATAGTAAAATCTTTACCCATTGGTGTTGTCATAGCGAAGTCCTGCGTTGCAGCCGTTTGTCCGAGTCACGTACCTCTTCGGCTTGTAGAACTGTGAACTGCCTTGTACACTGCTCGTCTGTGCAGGGGGGAAACAGATGGGTACACACATCGGGAGAATAGGGGAAAAAACAAATAAACATCGATAAATTTTGGTGTATCCAGGGGACCGAGTTCCCCGGGACACCGGAACTGCCCCTTCTGGGATTCCGGCTCGGGTGAGCTCACCTCTGATTGTGTCAGGGTGTGCCTGGTCCGTTTCCGCTGGCCCATCGGGGTCTTGCATGGGTCCCTTGGGGGCTATCCCCCAAGTACCCATGAGGAGACTCATGGCGACGGCGAGTGGGTAACTACCCCCTCCCCCGCCTCACTCAACAAATTTTAATGATAAACAGTTACAGCCCGTTTGACCGTGTATCATCTCATAGTTCGTGGGAAGAACCGATTCAGATGTGTCCTGTCTATGTAGGCTACAAACCATATCTCTCTTTCCCTGTCCCTCAGGTGATTGCTGTGTACCCCTTTAAACATGAACGGCACTTGGCCTTTTACCATTTCCCCCTTTAACTGTGGGGCGTGTTGTGTGGGCGCGTGATCCCTCTGGGTTCCTTCGTGGTCTGCATTGTCACTCGTGTCCTTCATTACGGAGCTTGCTGCCATTAAAGTTCTTTAATCCCTTCCCTCTTTTCCCTCTATTGTGTGGGCCTTCCCCTCCTAGTCCTTATTCTGACCAGGCGTCATGTAGAGGCTTGCCGCCTCTCGGGATGAGCCCGCAAATTGAGGCCTCTATGGGTTACTCTCGGGGCCTATCCCTCTGCCTTGTACCTCTCTCCCTTCTGCTCCTGTGCCCCCTATTGTGAGTTTGTTATGTGTCGGAGGAGGGTAGCTGTGTGCTTGGGTCCTTTATCGCGTTGGGAGGTATCTCTCTTCCGGCTCTGCTTTCTGGCCGTGTTTCCGGCGCTCTCGGATGACGTATTTCCGTTTTCGGTGGAAGCGTGCCCCGACCAAGACGGCCGCGCGGCCGTATCCGGTGACGTCTATCCGGTTCCTGTCATTCAGCAGCCGGATGTCCACGGAGGCGGACGTCTTCCCGCGCTGGGCCCTTCTTCATCCGGCGATGGGGTTTTCATCCCGCCAAAAGTCGAGGCGCCTCCATCTTCCATGGATGCATGTCACGGGCTCCTTCCGGGTTGCGGTCTGGCCAATGTTGCCGGGATTTCAGGTAAGACGAGTGCTTCTGTGTTTTAGCCGGGAACCTTGGGGTATAATGTTCTTGTCCCACAGCATATAGGTGGTGTCGTGGCACTATAGGGGTCTGCCTGCCTGTTTCTTGTACCAGTCTCTTAGAGATGCTTAAGGCCCACGAAACTTAAACTTTTCGCCATAACTTTTAGGCAACCAAACTTTGAGGTGTATTTTGTATTCCCCTTTTGTATTTTTTATTTATTCTTTTTCCGAGTCACTTGTTGCGCGGGACTTCCTGGATGTGCCGGCTTGGCGCCACTCGTTGTCTGGCTCTGCATCTTTCCAGGGTCCCGCGGCCTCGCTGACTTTCACCCCCAATCTGCGTAAGAATTCATCACCTTCTTCCAGGTGTTTCATCGAGGTGGCCTTCCCGTTTTTAATGACTAGTAGGCCAAACCGGAAGGTCCACCGATAGCGTATAGCTCTGTCCCTTAGAATTCGGGTGATCGGTTGGAGCTTCAGGCGCCGTTCTAGAGTCAGGGGGGACAAGTCTTGGAATAGCCGTAGGGAGATTCCCTCAAACTGACAGGCCTCTTCTCCTCGCGCTTTCAGAAAGATTGCCTGCCTGGTACGAAAATAATGCAATCGAGCAATCACATCTCTCGGTTGTGCATTCGCCAGCGGTTTGCTCCTCAGGGCCCTATAGCACCTGTCCATCATGAGCTCCGCCGCAGGGGTATCAGGGAGTAGAGTCGCCATCCATCTGGTAATAAATTCTTCTACCTCAGTTATATCTTCAGGGATACCGCGTATGCGAACATTGCTGCGGCGGTCTCGATTCTCAGAGTCCTCTTGGCGTTCGGCCAGCTCTGTAATCTGAGTTTGGAGATGGGAGGATCGCTTTTCTGTTTTTTAATCGTTGTGGAGACGTACGCCATTTTATCCTCCAGGGCCCCTGTTCTTTCGCCGAGGCCCTGCACCTCTTTCCGGAGTTCTTGAATCTCTGCCCTGAATAACGATTTCATGTCGTTATATAAACGGTCAAAATCACAGCGCCGTACGGGCCACTGTTCCGGCGTCTCGTCTATGTCCTCCTCATGCTCCGATCCCGATCCAGCATTGGAGCCGGGCGCCATTTCTGCCCCCACTTCTCTGGTCGCGGACCAGCTCAAATATCGCCTCAGATCTCCCGTGTTTTTTTTCTTTGATGATGGCGGGGCCATCTCTACGTGTTCCCTGATTAGTGTGAGGAAACTTCGGGTGCGAATCTCGGTTTTTGTAGGCTGTAGCTTTATTATTGCTTTGGCGGGGGTAGGAGCTACTGTTTTAGGCAGCTATTCCCCTCACCATCGTGCATGCGCCTCCACAAATGTTGTGTTTTGTGTACGTTTGTATGCTTCTATTTTGTTGGCCTTGCAAATAAACATAGTTTCTTGAACTCTGTGTCTTGGGTTGGCGATCCAACGGACTTGCGGATCTGCACAGTACCGTTACGTGAAAAGTACCATATACTGTAATACATGTTTCCTACAATTTGTATTTGCACATTTGATTTTTTTTTTTTGTATATAGTGCAGACAGTGTAATCAGAGCTGTACCAGTACATTAAATGTTGGAGGCAAAATAAATCCAGGCCGCAGAGAACTCATAATCTAACTCTGAACTATTTGTGTATATATTTGTGTCATAAAAGCACCTTAAAAAGCTTACTCATTGAATTGTATTCATGCATAAATAATTGCAAGAAAACATACAGTATAAAGAGGGCATAATTTTATTTTGAAAACTTTAAATATCCTTTTTATCTCTCATTTGTAACATAATACTGCAAACTGGTGCATTTAAATTATTTTGATATTAAATACATTTTTGATTGGTTGTTATTCTAACTAAATCTCAATTACTGCAGGTATATTTGTATAAAACCATTCAAAACTGAATTGCACTACTCATTCATTAAATATGCACTTGTTTCTATCCTTTCCCTTCAGCAACACTTTCATAGTAAGTTTGCTGAGCTGTTTGTTTATGAGTAGTTTTCCATTTATGTATCTCACTGGTACTTGTTTAAAGCATGCATTGTTAGTCATTGGAATTAAATTATCTTGTGTATGTTCAGGAACTGCATAGACAAGAAAATTGTCATTATATTATATGATAAATTTGATATACTGCTCAGTTACAGACTAAAAGTGTAAAACAATTTTATGACTAGAGTTTCTGGAGTAGGAGATAAAAAATGTGTTATTTTTTTATAGCTGTTATATATATATGTAGCCCCCTTTCCCCGTGACTAAGGGAACTACGTGGGCTGAGTACCTGTTTAGCGTACAGGAGGCCCAATCCTCCGCCACTGGGAGCCTGGGGTGATTGTGTTCTCTCTGGATACAGCGCCTCCATCTTGGAGGGATCCTAGCGCTGCAGAATAACACCTCACAGGAACCAATGCAATCAGTGAATAAATATACATACACGGGTATACTTAACTATATTTTCTGACACACATAAAGAACTATATAACCACAATAACTGTACAAGGCCCCACAATACAATACCCACACAGTATATATTTCACCCCAGTGGAGTCCCTCCCCCAAAGTACTGAGAGTGCCCTGGGCACCTAACCACACTGGTGTCCCAAGAGCAAGGCCCACCCAAGTGTACGTGGAGTAGCGCTACCCCTTGTGTGAGACTTGTTGGTGCACGTGGGTTGATCGATTGGCCCACAGAGTGAGCCCACAACGGGGGTCTGTCCGTTCCTCTCGCGAAGGCATCCGCCTCTTGAGGTAGCTCCTGCTGGAGGGTGTCCCTTAATGTCTCTTAGTTGTATGCCTGTGGTCTGGTCCCAAACTGCAGGCCGCACACACCGCGTGGCATCCGTCACTGGTGTACTAACAATATACAGCTATTTGGGAAGCGTCCCTATCTATGGGCCTTCCTTGCCGCAACCACAAACTACAGGGAGTCAGGGCCTAGCTGGGGCCTATGGGGCAACTCTAGGCTTAGTCTGGGAGGCACTAGGACACAACCTGCTCCTTCAGCTGCCTCTCTCCAACTGGTGCGCGGTCCTTTGTACGCCAAATGTATCTCTCTCTCCTCCGTGACTCTCGCAGCCCTATTGGCTGTGCTGGTCCATGTGGTAAGCAGCCCCTGGGGCTGCTGGGCATGTAGTCCTGTGCTGAGCCTGGTAATGCCGCCGCAACTCTCCTGCTTCACTGCATATGCGCAAGAGCTATATCGTGCATGCACGGGTAACCACGATGGTGGATTTCTACATATCGGGACCACCGCGGAGTTCCGAAATATATATATTTGTGTTGAGTGCTCTCTCTCTCTCCCCCCTCTCTCTCCCCCTCTCTCTCCCCCTCTCTCTCTCCTCTCTCTCTCTCCCTCTTTCTCTCTCCCTCTCTCTCTCCCTCTTTCTCTCCCTCTTTCTCTCCCTCTTTCTCTCCCTCTTTCTCTCCCTCTTTCTCTCCCTCATAGCAAATAAAAAGATCCCTTGTGAGCACATTCACATGTCTGCAACCCTGCCTTTCAACATTATTAATTAGCGTCCAGTGCTTCTACTGCGGCAAGGGATTATGGGAAATGACATGCAAATGAGCACACCATCTCACCTTTTGCCTGAAATCCATGTAAGATTCATAGAAAAAAACCTGCATTTAGGCAATACACAAGCACACTTAGTCCAACGTTTCGGTACAGAAAGGAACTTCCTCAGGGGGGCGCTCATATATTGAATATATATATATATATATAGTATCTATATCAAATAAAGAATATCACTTGTGAGCACATTCACATGTCTTTGACAGGTCTGCAACCCTGCCTTTCAACCATTATCCCCAGCATACAGTGCCCCCACTGCAGCAAGGGATTATGGGAAATGACATGCAAATGAGCACACAATGTGTCACCTTTTGCCTGGAATATCCATTCACATGGAACCCATATAAGCAAATGCAATGCTGTTCACACAGCTTTTAAGCACAGCATGGGATTAGATACAAAGCCAGTGATCATTTTCAAAACGAAAAAAACTACGACGTAAACAACGGCGCAGTGCATAACCCATACATCTCTCATATATTTACTTTTATGAATATTGTCCCAAAAGTAAAAAAAAAAAGAAATGAAACAGCTGTAGTAGCCTGGGATGTCAATTGTCCCACTAGGTGGAGTATAATTACTCCTACCTAACGACACACTAGAGTGAGTAAAAGCTCACAAAACCAAAATAAAGAAATGTTATTAATGTAACCTTGACGACTTAAAATGAATACATAACAACAATTAAATAAAATCCCCTAGGGGATGGTTCATGAAAAACCCAGACTGGGAAATACCAAATATGAAGTCACCTGTTAGATAGTACTCTATTAATACACCAGATAATATAGTATAATGTCACTGGTTGGTACTATCAAATAGGATATAGATAGAATAATCACTGGCTAAACATATGTGACTCACATCAATCCCAGTCAGGAAGACGCAGAGCGCAGTGTGTGATAGGAGCTCGATATGCATATGACCTGTATGAGTTTAAGGTGAGTAAACACACTAGATATGATACATAATATAATTGTCATATCCCAATCATCAGCTGTGTACACATGATGTATTAACACAGTAATGCCCAGTGAGGCTGTTGATGCTGAATGTGAAGTTACCACACAGTTAATAACCCATACAGTATAGTAGCTGGGATGATGATGCTTCATACAATGTGAGCATAAGAGCTAAGGTTAGCATCAATGAAATAACATCACATTGCCCCATTCAATATCTGCATGAGCATATCTGTAGTAGATTACTACAGTCTGGGTATGTGTATGTGTTGCAGCAGGCTAAAGGAAACTTTTAGTTTAAGGTCAGTAAACACACTAGAAATGATACATAATATATGTAACACATATTCCCCCGCCCCAATCGCAGATAGGGACTGTTGCAGGGTACATGCAACTACACACGTGGGTTTCTTGACAAGGCTGTTTTATTTTGCCTTGAAAAATATACAGCACACAAAACAAAAATAGCTCTTTTTCGGCAACAAACAAAAATGGCTTTTCCTTCAGCAAACCGAACAAAACAGTTTCTCTTTAGCAGACAGTTTATATATATGCAGCTACCCTTTTTCTATGCAGGGGACAGACAGTTCACAGTTTCACTACTTTGCTACTCAGACCTTGTTTTCTGGAATCACTTTAGCAGCTTACTCCTCTCTCATCAACAGCAAGCTCCATGTGTCTACAACCTGGGTTTTAACACACCTTGATTAGGCAGCTGGGATCCCACTAATTGTCCTGAGGTTCCCAGCTGAAGTTTAACCTAGTCAGTGCTGCACTGCAGACTAGACATAGGTTTTCCAGGCATATAACTGGTGGCTTTTATTTACCCTGTCACATTCCTCCCCTGTTAGTGTGTGGCTGGGGCTACGCACGGCTGAAGCCCGACCATCCACCCCTTCTCTAGAAAAGAAGTCAGCATTTGCGTTCTCTTTTCCCGGCCTATGCTGAATCTCAAATGAGAAGGGTTGGAGGGCCATATACCACCTAGTTAATCTAGCATTGGAATCCTTCATGCTATTTAACCATTTCAGTGGAGCATGATCCATCACCAAAGTAAAATGGACTCCTGCCAGGTAATGCCTCAAAGCCTCGATTGCCCACTTTACTGCGAGGCACTCTTTCTCAATCACTGAGTAATTTTTTTCCCTTGGGAACAATTTCCTACTCAGGAAAAGGATAGGATGTTCAACTCCCTCAAACTGTTGTGACAACACTGCCCCTAGCCCTATCTCTGATGCATCTGTTTACACTATAAAAGGGCTGTTGAAGTCTGGGCTTCTAAGGATGGGACCCTCTGATAGACACCTTTTTATGTCCTCAAAGGCTGTCTGACAATCCCTTGACCACACCACTTGTGTAGGGGCACACTTTTTTGTGAGGTCCGTTAAAGGGGCTGCCACTTCCGAATAGTTGGGGATGAACCGCCGGTAGTACCCTGCTAAACCCAGCAGAGAGCGTACCTGCGTTTTTGTTTGGGGTCGGAACTTCTTTCAGGGCAGCTACCTTGTCGGCTAGTGGCCTTACTTTTCCACCTCCCACTGCATACCCTAAATGCTGTACTTGACTGATGGATCCGAAAGCGTGATCCACGATGCTTCCGCTCTTGATGCGTGGGGTGGCGTCCCGCCAGACAATCCCACCAGGAAGATAGTCTCTATCTTGAGTGATGTCTGCGTCCAGACACAATTGTCAGGGGCTCGCAGCACTGCAGCTGTGTCCGTGAACTTAAAAAATAACTAAAGGGGCAGAGCACCTACATAGGGCCTGTCCCTGTCGCAACCACAATCCATGGTATGGCTCAGGGCCTGTCTGGGGCCTAGGGGGGTAACCTGGCCTAGTATGCAGGGGCTACTGCTCCCTACACACCCTTCCCTAACCTGCTCCCAGCTCTGACTCTCTCATGTCCTTCACTGTCCGCTTCCTGACTGCACACAACAATGTATCCAATTCCCTGCTGCAGAGAATCTGTAAGTCTTAGTGGCTGGAATACAGCATGTGATCTGGGTGAAAGTGCAGTCCCCAGAGGCTGTTGGGAATTGTAGTCCACTCAGGACCTCTTTAACATAGGGACCACATGCTCTATGTGCAATGGCCGCCGTGAGCTCTATCTGCGCCTGTGTGAACCTGTAATGGCTGCCGCTCTCTCTGGCACTCATGCACAAAGCCCTTACTTGGCTGCCTGCCTTTTGCGCATGCATGCGCAACTTAAAATGGCGGCCCCCACTACCCGGATGCGCCGCGGAGCCTCCCGAACATCGGATCGCTCTCTACCCTGGCCCCCACCTTTGCGGACAGCCGGCGGGTCCATCGCTGACTCCGGCGGCACCCGAGACCGTGCTCAATGCAAGGAGGGGGGTCTCTGGGAGCCCAAGGGGACCGGGGCTACATATAATTGTAATATACCAATCATCAGCTGTGTACACATGATGTATTAACACAGTAATGCCCAGTGAGGCTGTTGATGCTGAATGTGAAGTAACCACACAGTTAATCACCAATATAGTAGCTGGGATGATGATGCTCCATACAATGGTGAGCATGGGTTGTGACGTCATGACGGTGGCGTCTCTGAGGGAGGTGGTTCGTGCGACGCGGGCTTTGTGTACAGGAGGCTTGTAACATAGTATCCACGCTGGGACATCAAAGGCTGTTTCATTTAGACTATGTCACTAAAATTAATTTATTTTTATAAACTCATATTTTGATCCCTTGTGCAAATATAATAGTGTATTTAATAAAAAATGTGTTTGATAACAATTCTTTGGTAATGTGTGACTTAATAACTAATTCATAAGAAATTGTGATAACTAAATGTGAATAATATAATGATTAGAGTTCCAATGCATGTATAAATATTAAAATATATGTTTAAGGTGCTTAAAACTAGTAATAACCCAGTGAACAAATGAGGGTATGGAGACAGGAAAATTGATAACTACCAATGCCTATGAAGAAAACGAACCAAAGAGGTCCCACACAGGGCTATAAGGAACTATACCAAGGTACTAGTATCTCTATACAATCATTGAACCCCCCAGGAGACAAAGTACCTAGCATGTAGATCAAGAAGGTCCCTTGGGTACATATTACTTTGACGTGCTTTTAGTCAACATTTCCATAATGCCCGCCTGTATTGCCTAAAATAAAATACAATATAGATAGTTTAATTTACTAATTTTTATAAAGATGACACTTTTATAAAGACAATATTGTATTTACAAGAAAAAGTATTAACTGTGTTCAAGCAAAAGAACCTACAGGTAAATCACTTAAATGATATAAGAGAAAGTGCCACAGTGCCTGTGACCTATAATTACTTTGTGGTGCTATTCCATAATGCAATGAACTGGATGGTGTCTTATGGAATAGCACTGCATTGTAAATATGGGCCAGTGTCTCTGATTCCTGTTCAAGATCAAGTTAAAGTTAATTGTGAACATCTGTCCATTATTATTTCAGAGCCATATTATTACATTTGCCAATTCTCCAATAGATTTCTCTTATATTTGATTATTTTATATGTATTAAAATGTAATCAAGATTGCTATATATTATAGAGCATGTAGCAGTATTCACACTTTTTTAGGCAGCTATTTTAACCTTGGATTGAACTTTTGTACTACTTTCATTTTCAGAAAATACAAAGAACAATGTGAAATACAGTATTTTTAAATCAGTTTTGACTACTATAAGGAGATCACATCAAAACAATAATATACAGAATTCAGTGTTTTATAATGTAAGTATGCAGATAAATTAAAATAGAGGGCAACTAAATATTACAATAATAAGAGCACCAGCTAGCTATAAAAGATGACAACAAGTGTATAATCCCTGCATAAAAGAGTTAGTCTACTTGGTATGGTGATATATACAGAGAAAGAAGTAAACATAAGACCATTCGGTACCTCAGTGCACAGCAGAGTGGATTATTACATTTTGAAAGAGAATGTTCATTGTCTTGACTTGTGTACCCTTTGATTCTTTGCCCCTTCCTTAAAACCCACAACCTACTAATAGCCATAGCACCTTAAATGGGTTCAAATGGCCCCAGCATTAATTAAACCATAACAAATATTACATATACAAAAAACCTGGACCTGGTCAGCACAAAACCTGTAACCTGTTAATGCTTTGCGCTACTCCTGAACCAGAGAGCCCTCAGGTCTAAAACCCAGGGTACTTTAAGGAGGACACCCTCAGGCCAACCACATATTGTCCTGACATCTCAGAGAGATGCACTCCATCTCCTCATCCTCCAATCCTTTACACCACACAACAATCTCCCCAGGTATGCCACCCCACGGCTGAGCTTCATTTTGCTCCTCAGTCACCTTTCTATTACCCACAGTAGTAAAATAATAGGAAGGGTATTATGAACTCAATATACTTGGCATGGAAATCCAATTAGAAAGTGTGGGATGGGAATCATTTAAATATACTTTGCATAGCATTAGCATACCTCGGTACAGGCATGATTTCCTAATTTATTTGGAGGGACTTTTGAGCGGATATACTATATATGTACAACTTGAGACTGCTAATACAATTAGATAGGTCTCTCTCTCTGTCTCTATGTGTGTGTGTGTGTGTGTGTGTTCCTTTTTAACAATCTGCAACCACATTAAGAATCTGTGGATTCTTAAAAATCTATCCAAATTGTAGTCAATTGCAAATTTGAATAAATTCACCCGGATTTTCAAGTATGAAATGTGAATTTTGGTGTGCAGAGCAGATTTTGGCAAAACAATCCACGTAATTCCAGGAAACAATTTTTCACAGTTTCACCCATCCCTGCAGATAACCCGTTCACTGCCTCCACAACACCAAATTGTCGAACCAAAATATGACCTTTCTATCCTTTCTATCCTGCAGATCATGCCTAAACAGCTTGACTGCCATAACCAATGGGAATAGCTCTATAAATGTAGGCTTTCCTGCCAATCCTGTCTCAGCCCCTTCCACAGGCAATTGCTCCATGACCCTAACACCACCCCAAAGGGAACCCCAAAATGCTCCACAATGGCTGACAATGGAATGTGCCAGTTGTGGATAGGACATACTTGACTGACTGCATGCATAATTAATACTTTACCCATATAAAGTGGTGAGAAAAAGTTTGTGAACCCCTTAGGCTTTTGAAATATTTCACATATTTCAAAACTAAAATGTTATCAGATCTCAAGTCCTAATAATAGATAAAGATAACCTGATCAAACAAATGACACAAAAACATGACACTTTTTCAACATTTATTTATCCAAAAATGATTCAACATTCAATATCTATGTGTAAAAAAGTATGAGAAACTTTAGATTCATTACCTGGTGGCACCCCTTTGAGCAACAATGACTTCAACTAAGTGTTTCCTATAACTGCTGGTCAGTCTCTCACACCTTTTTTTTGAGGAATTTTGGCCCATTTCTCCTTACAGAGGTCAGAAATCACGGTAGTGTCAATGATGGTAAGCCGTCAAGGGCATGAGACAGCAAAGCCGCCCCAAACCTTAACACTCCCACCACCATGCTTTATAGTTTGGATTAAGTTCTTCTGTTTAACCGCAGTGTTTGGTTTTCGCCAACGATAACGTTTCTCATTGAGCCAAAAAGTTGTATCTTTAACTCATCTGTCCAGTGAACATTGTTCTAGAAGTCTTAAGAATCATTTATGTGCTCTATAGACAACTCCAGATGGGCAGCAATGTTCTTTTTAGAGAGCAGTGGTATCCTTCAATTAACACAATTTTTGTTCAGTCTTTTTCTGATAGTTGAGTCATGAATACACACATTAGCCAAGGCGAGAGTGGCCTGAACATCCTTGGAAGTTATTCTGCTGTTCCTTGTGACTAATAATTTGCATGGATTGAAGTTGGAAAAATCCGTAGAAGGATTTTACACCAGGAGAACAGATTTGATCAGTTCAGCCCATTCCTCTATCCGTACTGGTCTGTAAAACACATAACAGCCTATGGGAATGGGTCAAAATAGAAGAACTGCAAGACAGCAACCAGCTTTGTATCAGACTAGAAAGTAAAGGCAGTACATTGGTAACTATATTGATATAAATAAATATCTAAAAGGGTACTGGGCAACCTAAAGGAATAATCTACAACAATAAGATCAACTATGATCATGTACAAACCCAGAAAATTACTTCCTCAAAAACCAGAACAATATTAAACATTTAAACATAGTGTAACGGGTTTTCTGAACTGGCCTGACCCACCCAATCTCATATTGGCCCCTGTGGTCTAACCAGTCCCCATTACAGTGTGATGTCTGGTGGTGCACCTGTTGGCAACAGGACTCCTGAGTCTCCCGCATGATGGTGTGTGGGGATTTGCCAACCCAGACAGGCAGCTGAGGTAGTGTGCTGAGTCCTACCTATATCCAGTGCAGCGCCTCCACCTCATCAGGATCCCAGCGTGAGCTTGTGGATGGTCCTGGTGAGGAACTCCTCTGTGGTGCAGCCTCCTGTGTAATCACTCCACACTTACACACGAGGGTTTCTTTTATCAGAGTCATCTTTATTGGTACGGTGGGCCAACTGCCCTCCACAATGGGGTGTCTTCAGCCCTCCATTGTTCACCGTACTTCCCTTTGAAAGGTAATGTCCTCCTAATGTAGGGATTCCCTATCCCCGCAGGGATATCTATTCTGTGTCAGGTCCCTGGTCACAGTCTCCTCATTCAGCTACTATAACACAATCACTTAGCAAACTACTTCTCCTCCTCCTAATCACTTGGCAACTCCTTCTCTCAACTAACTTTTGAATCAGTGCTGTGCCTTATGTATCCTCTGGGGGCTGACACAACTCTGACATCACCAACCAGGGAGTCAGAACCTGTGACCACTCCCATCCATACATAGGGCACCTCACCAGGGTGTGAGGGCAAACCTCCATGATAACTGCTGGCATGCCCATAACTTACCAGGCCTTACTGTCAGCAGGAGAGATGACTGCAACCATTTTACAGCATGGTTACAATAGTTTTCCAGTTACAACACTTGGAATTCATTGCAAATCCTTGATACCTCTTCAAACTCCTCACAGCATTTATTCCAGACCATAAATAAAATCCAGCTCCTAATGTAGGTCTATTTTTTGGCATATCTTTTCTATGCCCTGTTTGTTGACTTTTTATATGTATTGATGCTTGGTTTATGATTTTTTCTATTGTGAGATTATTGACATATTTTGTCCAATTAAAATGACTGTAAATCTATTTATACTGTATATGATAACTTAATTGGTTGTTTATTTTTTCTCTTCGCTCATGTCCCTTCAATTTTCTATAGTAGATGCACAGTGGCATAGGTTGATTACCACTCGGATATTGGGTCATTTATTTATTATTTGGTTTTGGCAGTTTTTGTACATGTTTATCGCTTTTTATTTATACTGAGATATTAGCATGTACAGTTTTGATTTTCATCATCAAATAAAGTGGGCCATAAATGTAAAAGAATCCAGGGAAAGGGTTCCCAATACAAAGCCGCATAACAAAGGTTAGAGGTGTAAATCTAGTTTTCATCTTAGAATAGATCATCTGAGCATTCATTATAGTTAACTCTCTTGATTTACTGTAAGATATAGTATGTCATTTAAATATTTGTTTTTTATTTTGCCCCCTTAATAATGATGATATATTATTACACAACCTGTCCATAATCTATTGTGTGTGATCATCAAATCTGTTTTCAAGTTGGGGCAGGTCCATTTTGTTTTGTTTTGTTAAGGTACACAATTTATATTTAATTTAATCTTTTATCCTTTGTAGGTTGAAAGTTAACCAAACTGTCATCCAAATAACATTCGTTATTGCACTTGTTATTGTATGTAAGGTAAATCACACAAGGTTGCAACTGGTTGCAAATTGCACAATAACGAGTTAAAACTTGCATGAGCACAAGCACTATGCCTTGTGATCACAGGGGCAATAAAGTGGACTACATCTGTAATTTACAGTATCGTGTAATTGGCCACAAAAGTAAAAATACAGCACATCCAGAATTAAATGTATGAATTGAAGACATATAGAAACATATATTAGTCTCTTTTTTCTATTTTACCTTTTCAGGTTGTCCTGACAACAGTTCCGATTATCAATGTGTGAGTCCTGTTACGGGTTTTCTGGGATGCATGAGACTGATTTCCATGGGTACCAAGGTGATAGATCTTATTTCTGTACAGCAGCGTATTTTTGGCAATTTCAGCGATCTGAAAATAGATCTATGTGGAATCATTGATAGGTAAGAAAGTCCATGTTGATAACCAGCTCAATTTTATTTTCAAGAACTAAAATTGTTATGCAATATGTATCTAATATGTAAAAATTCCAGTTTTGTTTTTGTTTTTAGTAATATAAATTAGAACGGTTTGAAGAGGTTATTACACTAATTATGTAACCAGACATGTTTATATATTAGAGGAAATGTGATTAAGTTAGTAACCGTTCAACTTCTCTACCACTCAGAAGGGTATATTTATCATACTTTAATATTGTCTGTTCTGGTTCTAAATACATAACCTATGAGGACATGTAACAAGGAACAAAAGTCTTCTACAGTTCTTTAAGTGAATGTACTTCATATCTGCTTGACTAGTTGAACTGTATGTACATTATATATGTGTTCTGAGTTTTAAGGAACAATACAAGAATATAAAATAAAATTGATTAACCTCGTATTCAAAAAGTACTTGGAGAAACGTTGCCTTGCAAATGAAAGAGCAAAAAGCAAAATAACTCAAATGATGTTAAGAGTAATTTAACAGTTTGAACTCTTCCAGGTTTTGCTATATATATATATATATATATATATATATATATATATATAATAAAAAAATAAATAGATGATACTGTTCTGTGGCTAACGAAATGCTTTTATTTGTGCGAGCTTTCGAGATATACTGATCTCTTCTTCCGGCGATGTTACAATGAATGAAGCAAGCAAAGGGTATACTTAAAAACAGTGTCTTTTGGAATGTTATCTGTGCTTGTCCCTCCCCCGTGTGTGGATGTGATTTATGGCTAGAGGTGTTAAATGGTTCTGTGATTTATGGCTAGAGGTGTTAAATGGCACAAATAAAATCTTTTCGTTAGCCACAGAACGGTATCATCTATTTATTTTTTGATTATTGAAGCTCGGCTAACACGGTACTGATACCTCTACATATATAATATATACATATATATATATATATATATATATATATATATATATATACAGTATATATATATATATATATATATATATATATATATAGTTATACATTACCGTTCCAAAGATTGGTAAACAAGAGACAGCACTCAATGTTGAAAATCAAAGTGTATTAGTGAAAGCAAAAATACATCCAGAAACCCAACGTTTCGGTCCTACAGAATGGGACCTTCCTCAGAGGAAGGTCCCATTCTGTAGGACCGAAACGTTGGGTTTCTGGATGTATTTTTGCTTTCACTAATACACTTTGATTTTCAATATTGAGTGCTGTCTCGTTTACCAATCCTTGGAACGGTAACGTATAACTACATTCTCTATATGGGACGTGCACCTGTATAACTACATTCTCTATATGGGACGTGCAAATATATATATTTGTTAACCCAAAAGAACAACTCAGTGTAAGATGCATAGAAAAAAAACCTGTATTTAGGCAATACACAACTTATTCCAACGTTTCGGTCCAGAAAGGACCTTCCTCAGGGGGAGCTCATATATTGAATATATACTCAATATAAAAAATATATATATATATTATATATATATATATATATATATATATATATATATATATATATATATATATATAGCCAATAAAGAATATCACTTGTGAACACATTCAAATGTCTTAGACAGGTCTGCAACCCTACCTTTCAACCATTATCACCTAGCATACAAAGCTCCCACTGCAGCAAGGGATTTTGGGAAATGACATGCAAATGAGCAGACAATGTGTCACCTTTTGCCTGGAATATCCATTCACATGGAGCCCACATAAGCAAAAGCAATGCTGTTCACACAGCTTTTTAGCACAGCATGGGATTAGATGAAAGCTAGTCAAACCATTCACAGACATGTTTCAATCTTAATGTGTCTCATCAGTGTGAGGTTGGTTGTACTAGCCATTTTCTAGGATTGGTACTGTAGGTTTACCATATATATTTTAAGTTATGGTGATTGAAAAAGGCGACAAAAAACCTCCACCATTAGCATATAGCCAATAAAGAATATCACTTGTGAGCACATTCACATTTGGTCTGCAACCCTGCCTTTCAGCCATTATTACCTAGCATACAGTGTACAGTGCTCCCACTTCAGCAAGGGATTCTGGGAAATTACATGCAAATTACATGCACACAGTGTCACCTTTTGCCTGGAATATCACAGGTAAAGCACCACACATACTCAGTAGCTGTCACATTTCTCATAGGGTGGGGGAAATAGCGCTACATGTGTATCATGTAGTTCCTACCTAACTTCTATTATTGACACATCCCTAATCACAAGCTCATAAGCACAGAGAAAAACCTTGATTCATTAAAAAAAAGAACTACAAAATAATAATAATACGTCTGTCTACATCATTGTACAGTAGTTCTTTTATTGCCTTAATGAATAGATCCCCACTAGGAAAGGAAAGTGTAAAATCCTTGTGAATTGATTATGGAATATGAGGTTAAGATGCAAAAGTCTAAGGACGCAAGTATGCACATATGGTGTCTATGCCAAAAATATAATTTCGGTCATAGTGTAATAGACTATGCAAAATCAAGAACTAGTAATTTCTACAGTAGGTTTCCTGATTAAATTATTTGAGTGCTTCCACCTCTACAGTACTTATCTGGTTTCATGCATCCAGATAACTGGGTAAAATCAGTGGTTCAGAGTTACTGTACATGACTGAAATTGTGTTTTACAGTGCATTATATTTGAACACCCTTTCAGCTAAAAACACAGTATACCCAAAAAGCTAACACCACTATTACCAATGACCGAAGTCTATAAGGTAAGAACATAAGTGACATACAGTCTACCTTTGTGAGGCTCTTTGGGGTAACAGTTTAATTTTAGAACTATAATATCTTTCATAATAAATGAATTGAGCATGATTTTATTTCACAATGCAGACCTGAAATTAAAGGAAAATCAATTTGTATTCGTCATGGTACAGTACATACAAATCATCCAGTGGGAGTCATTCCCTAGTCATTCACGTACAGTTGAAAGCATGTTAGCACAATTAAAGTCAATATTGTTATTTTGTGTTAAACTATTAGAATGGTTTAGTGAATAAGGTCCTTTATATCCAATATAAGGTTTCTAAGCCGAGCTTGTTTTATTTGCTTTACTCTTCCAAACACACTCTTTCTGTCTTAACACATCAATAATATCCTTATGACCTTAAAGATAGTTGAAAATTGCTTTTTCTCTTCATCCTATGTTTACACTAAATCTCTCCTGACTTTTATTATATCCCTAAAACAACTTTTCAACTCAGAGAAATCTGTTTTACCTCAGTCCAGCCCTTAGGAAAAAGAGTTTGTCCTTGAAAGCTCTTCTTAATTGTATTGAAATGGCCCAATAAAGACACATTTGATAAATTTAAGTGACACTATACAACGTTATTTTAACTAAGCCAAACACATCTCATACTGTATGCTTTGTTTAGGTTTATTTTCAGGATTGTGTTCTTTCATTAAAATTAGGAGAAAATGAAGTGCTATTCATGACAGTGATTATATTAGTCTCATAATCTCCTTATCAATAAAGTTTATCTGTATACATGACTATAATGTAAAAGAGAGGCTGAGATGCAAATGCATTCTTTTAAATATATATCTCAATCTTAAAGGCATTCTCCTCTAGTGACTGATGTTTTTTTTTCTTAATTCTTCATAAACGGAAGCCCATGCTCAATATACATGCAGTTTTGATAACAAAAGGTTAGACATATGTTTTACATGTGAGTATTTATTGCTCATATTGGAGAGCAAATACCCCATGTCATTTATGTTTCAATATAAATTTTAAATATTCTTGGAAAACCTGGAGAGAGAGAGGGAGAGAGGGAGAGAGGGAAAGAGGGAAAGAGGGAGTGAAAGAGAGGGGGGCACATAAACTCTTTTAAATATAGAGCAGAAATCTTCACATAAAGTACTTGTTACTAGTGACCTACACTGAAGATTGTATAAACGCAAAATAATTGCATGAAAAGAGTGATACAAGTGTAACAGTGTTTCCCCCACCCGATCACAGATAGAGGCCATTACAGGGTGTATGGTGCATATACCTGCAGGAGGGCTGAATCATCTGTCAATGGTAGTGGGGACAAAGGAACAGGCTTCTGGGGTTCATACCCCACATATATCTTTCGCAGTGCAGCACCTCCATCTGCCGTAGGCTCCAGGAACTGAAGGTGATCTCCCACGGTAGAACATATTACCTCTCCCCCCAGTAAAGTCACGCACCAGGCAGGAGGTATATTGCAGACAGTAACGGGTTTATTACTATACTCTGCAGTAATAAGGCAGGATCTGCCCAATACAGTCTCTCAAGATTCGCCGGATGATGGTTCCTGGACCACCACTACAGGCCAAGGGCACCCACAGCCATCCTAGCTCTTCCCCACCTCTCTAGCAGAGGTATGATCCACAATCACTCTCCCCTGGAGGGAAGAGGACTGGAGAAGGCCCAATCTCAGTCTTTCCACTGTGTGACCTGCCTTACTCAAGTGGAGGAAGCCACTACTAACTTTAGGGCGGTCCTGCCCTTTAGTACAGTCAGGAGGCGGGCACCCTGTTTTCCCAACTACAACAGTATGTACCACCCCGTGCTGTCACTCAAGTGCAGTACCAAAGGAGAGGGGGAAAACCCCATACCAACTACTGGCAACCTGATTGTACAAGGGTATACTGCCAGCCCAAGGGCAGAATAGTAGCCATCAGGTGACCTGGCTACACAAGATAAAATAAAGTCGGCATATAATCAATGCAAATGTATATCATGTAATATTTAGGAATATCACTGTCTGTGTAAACCCCTCCCCTCCCACCCTGGAACAATTAACCCCATCACCAAACCCCCTAACACTGCCACACTCCAACACTTCTAACAACCCCCTCCACCTCCGTAGAAATGACTAACAGCCCTATTAGCCCAATAGTTGCTAGCTATGGTAATACAAATTAAACATGGCAATCAGGACTGCATGGAAAAGAATGATATGAAATAATATAAAATAGGTATATAATAAATATAAATAATCATGTGAAATCATGTAATATTTAGGAATATTACAGTTCTCATGCATAATAATGTGTTCTATCAGTGACGTACATACTGTAGGGCCAGATATACTGAGACGTGATACAGTACTCCATAATACACCTTCCAGCACTGTTTGGTAATTATGGCCTCTAGAGTACAGATGCAGCAGCCGTTATTGAAACACTTCACGCGGTGTATACCTCGGAATACCCGTGTGATGGCGCGCGATTTCTTCCAACCGTACCGCCTTTAGAAGCGAGTGCAGGTGAGTGCAGAAAAGGTCATTTTGGTGGTCTGGCTAGTGTTGTACCGGGTAGTGAGATTTGAAAAAAACAGGTAACGGGTACCCAGCCAAAATCAATAGTTCTACCCGGCCGGGTACCCGGTTACCCGGTTTTTCACTTACCCGCAGGGTGGCACCGACATCTAAGAACATAAGCAGCAGTCCTGTGGCGGTGGCAGCATCGGACGTGTCTTCAGCCGGCGTGGGACAGCAGGAATCCATTCCACAGCACCACAGCAGGTAAGCAGTGTGTGTGTTTGTGAGCCGCCTGGGAACCACATGACCGAAGCAGGAGACGGAGCGTTCCTATTGGACAGACGGCTGTCCAATAGGAACGCTTCATCTCCTGCTCTGGTCACATGGTTCCCCGGAGGCTCACACACACACTGCTTACCTGCTGCAGTGCTGTGGAATTGATGTCTGCTGTTCCATGCCGGCTGAAGACACTTCTGATGCTGCCACAAGTAAATCATGTGATTATTTTCAGCTACCCTGACATTACCCGATGCCAGGCCCACTTCTCAGTTGCCGGGTCCGGGTAATGTTCGGGTAGCTGGAAATGTGCCAGGTACTGGGCAATTCCGTGTACTCGGTACATCACTAGTTCTGGCTTTTAAACACCTGAAATCGACACAGTAGCACAGTAGCACAGTAGCACAGTAGCACAGTAGCACAGTAGCACAGTAGCACAGTAGCACAGTAGCACAGTACTGCACACATTACAATTAATTCATTTCATTGCATTTAATTGCACACAATACATGAAATTCAAACAAAGCAACCGTGATAAACACGTGTGCCTGGGGCGATTGGCAGAGTTAATGCCGCGTGGAGTACAGCAGCGCACACGAAAATGGCACAGTGATTTGTTCAAATAACGGCCACTGCATCTGTACATTCAAGTACGGTACATTGGCTTTCAAGTATCTTATGGCTTAATACTATAAATATGAAGGTGCTAATGAGAAAAAAAGACCACTCGAAGAATCCCTCAAACTACTCCAAACTGTTAATTTAAAGGATCAATGCCTAACAGTAATAAGCAACCCCCAAAAAATAGAAAAAATTATCTCCGTTAGTACAGTACCTAACAGTCTAGATCCAAAATTATTTTGAAGCCTCTTAATTAAAGTCATAAAGCCCTTGTCCTCTATTTCTTAAAGTTTTTTTTTTTTTGGTCCTTATAAACTGAAGTCTATCCTCAACATATTTTAAAATAAAGGTTAGACATTTTTTCAGAAAGGAAATGTATACAGAGATATACAGTACCAAGTCAGGAAGGAATATATTTTTTCCATAATGAGACATACAGTAATAGAATAATGTTTCACCGTTTTTCATCTTTTTTTATGTTGTCTTCCTCAGCCTCAATATATTGTAAATACAAATATAAGATGACTATCTCCGTCAACTACATTTTACTTTGGTTGAACTCAATGAACATATAGCTGCAGCTACTGGTATTCAACCACATCTATTGAAAACTGCGAGATTCCCATAAAAAACCCTGCAAGATTGTCCACAGCAGAATTAATGGCCTGCTTCATTTTTTTTAAAGGATGTGACATCATCTTAAATTATGTCACAGCCTTTAAAAAAAAATGTAAAAGGATGTCACATCATTTAAGATGATGTCACAGCCTTTAAAAAAAATTGGTTTTCTCCGGTCCTTTTTTAAAAGGGGTCCAAGCCCTGTATGATGCCCCTACAGCTTCTCTATAAATGCCAGGGGGGGAGGGGGGAACTAAACCAAATCAAGATTAGTAATGGTACCAGGCAGGGTTGTCCATTATCCCAAGGAAATGTATAACCACTGCTCAACCTTAATATTCAAATCACATAGGTAAAAAGTGGTGCATGGGAAATAGTTACATTATGTGTAGGAATGGTCTAAGATGACCAACAGAAAAGAAATCCCATAAGGTTGCACTCAACTAAATTATAACTCTGAGTAAATAGAACTAATTTACAAACCATATGGGTAACCAGAAGGTTTAAAACACAAAACAAAAAATTATTTAATATTACATAAATTTACACTTCTAATTGAAATCTATTTATAGTTTTATCTTATATCTAAAAGTTATCTTAAAATTCTCTAAAGAAAGCAGCGACGGAGCAAGTCAGCAAACCCTTGGTGTGGGTGTATATGTATAGGACAAATGTTGGTAATCAATATACTGTCACGACGGTCCTATATGTTGGTGTAAGTGCATACATACAGAACTAATCAATATAAGTCTGTATATAGTACAGTAGACAGTGTGGAAATAGGCTTAAGTATGCCTAGCTAAATACACTTCATGCACTAAGACTGGCTAATATATGCCCAAACCCGTCTCCGATGCGTCACTACACAGGTTGCATCTATATTCCCATAAAGTGTTTACTCCTCAAAGATGGGACATAGTACTCCTTGAGTGTGCAACGTGTCTTTAGTGCGCTAAATATCACCCGTTAACGTGATGTAACCCGTCAGTTACTGGGGATGCCTCCCGCTCCGTCTTCAAGCTCCAAGACAGAAACTGGCTGACGTCATCGGTCTGCGCGTCGCCTGACACCCGACGATCGATTCACGCCTCTTGGCGCTTCTTCCCCCCTTGAACTGACGGGTTACACCCACACCAAGGGTTTGCTGACTTGCTACGTCGCTGTTTTCTTTAGAGAATTTTAAGATAACTATTAGATATAAGATAAAACTATAAATAGATTTCTATTAAAAGTGTAAATTTATGTAATATTAAATAATTTTTTGTTTTGTGTTTTAAACCTTCTGGTTACCCATATGGTTTGTAAATTAGTTCTATTTACTCAGAGTTATAATTTAGTTGAGTGCAACCTTATGGGATTTCTTTTCTGTTGGTCATCTTAGACCATTCCTACACATATTGTTCATTATCCCCCCTGCTTTTTGCACTAACAATAGAGCCACTCGCATTTAAAATGAGGGAAACCCCCAATATTCAGGGTATTAAAATTGGCCAAGAAAATCTCAAACTATCTGTCTTTGCCGATGATATTATCCTGACAATTTCCAACCCTCTGCCCTCTCCCCAATTTACAGGATGAGCTTTCTAGGTTTGGTCTGTTCTCGGGTTATAAAATCAATTCGGCTAAATCAGAGACTTAAATTTAACTTTGCCAGACTCTGATGTTAAAATAATCAAATTACATTTCAATTATCACTGGAACAAGGTGAAATTGAAATACCTAGGGATTTTCCTCACAAAAAACTATCAATCTCTATATAAAAATAATTACCCAGAACTTTTCACTAAATTAAAATGGGATCTCCTACTCTGGAACGGCTACCAAATTTCTTGGATAGGTCGTATTATATCAGTTAAGATGAATATTCTCCCGAAACAGCTTTATGGTTTCCAGACACTCCCGGTCTCTATTCCAATTAAATATTTGAGGGATTTACAGAACACATATATGCCATTTATTTGGGGTAACAAAAGACCAAGAGTGCCGAAATCAGTTATGCTTGCACCCAGAGAGGGGGTCTGGCGGTTCCTGACATCAGGAAATATTATCTAGCCGTCCATTTGAAACAGGTGGTTTGCTGGCACTCTCAAGAGGGTCAATACTGGTAGATATAGAAAATAGATTTACTCATTCTAGGGCACTCCCGGCTTTTATATGAATTAACAAACCAAAAAAGGGTCTCAAACCAGACCTTTTTGACTCAGCAGTAATAAAATTGTCTATTAAGAATTGATATAAGGCCAAAACCAATTACCAATTGGCCTCAGCTCCTTCGAGATATACCCTTATTTTGACAATCCGGGCTTTGGTCCGAGCTGGTCCATAGATATATTTGATTTATGGAAGGTTAATGATATTAGATATATGGGGGATATGCTTCAGAGAGGTAAATTATTACCTTTTAGTGATTTTTGTCAGAGGTACTCTTTTACAAGAGCTGAGTTGTTCAGTTTTTACAAGTTTCACACTATCTTAGGCAGTTAACCCCAAATGGGTTCTTCCCAGAGTGTACTGTATTTGTGGAATTTGCAAAAATAGACATTATCAGTGGGGTCTTATCTCAATTATTTACCCATTTCTTTGCTCCTGTGAATTTAAAGCTCTTGCACAAATCGGTATATAGATCAATGGGCCCAAGGTTTTCATGTGTAGATTCCTTGTGAGGCCTGGCAAACTATCTGGATCAATGCAATGAACACATCATTATGCACAATATCTAAAGAAAATATTTATAAAGGACGCCCCAGAGGTTGAGGCAGATTTATCCAGAGACCACGAATCTCTGTTGGAGGGGTTGTGAGGGTGTTGCGATATGGCCCATATTTGGTGGTTCTGCCCCAAAATACAGAGGTTCTGGGGAGTAGTTCCGAACCTAGTGTGAGAGACTTTTGGGATTAGGATTCCCCTAGACCCGATTACAATGGTTTTGGGTAAATCAATAGATTATGTATACGAAAATCAATCTAAATTATTGTTACATATCCTGACCACGGCTAGATGCGCAACAGTTGGGACCTGGAAAAAGAGCCTACCCCCTTCCAGGAGAGAGATTATTTTGAGAATAAATGAGGTGCATTCGATGGAAAGATTAACAGTTTACATTAGACATAATTCAAGAAAATTCCAAATAGTCTGGGAACCCTGGAATTCTAGGGGGAACATGTTAACGGTTTATTCACGGTGGATGGAGGGCTCTATTTATCCTCTTTCCGAATTGGTACTTCTATGTGATAACTGGAGCTGGGATTGTATGGCATCATTGTATTTTTGGATTTTTGTGTTTTTTATGATACCGGTGTTAAATTGGTGGTACCTACCACCCCTCCCCCCCCCCTGTCCTTTCCATTTCTTTATTTCTATATCCCTTCCTTTTGTTCTTCCAAAAAACTCAATATAAAAAAAATTGGATTGAAATTGAATGTGTTTTTAATTTGAGGCTTGTTTTTTAGATAGCAGGTTGCATATTGACTGGCATAGTGGCAACCCATAGGGCATGGGTGTGACACTGTGCCAATCAATTGGTTTATTGGCATTTTTTTGTTTAAAATGTTATGTCATAAATTTGGTGGTTGTTTTTGGTATTTGTAAGCAGGCTGCATATTGACTGGCATAGTGGCAACCCGTGCCCATAGGTCAATGGGTAGAGGAGGTGGGGGTAAGAGCCCTGGGGAGGGTGGTTAGGTCTCCCTGGTGGGTAGCGGGAGGGGGTTAACCCCTTAATTACCATAGTGGTTAATAACCACTAAGGTGATTAAGGGGTTTGTGGCTAGTAGTTATTTTTTTTATTTTTGTTGGTGCCCACTGAAGAAGAGGAAGAGAAGGAGGACGAGGATGTAAGGGGTAAGTAAAACGTTAATTTACTATATGCTGACTGGTTAATGTGTTGGTTATGTTTTTTTTTAATGGGCAACTGAGCTATTATCCAGATGTGGATAATAGGGATTTTGCCCATTACTGTACTGTATGTGTTGGGGAGTGGGGGGGGGAAGGAGGGAGGGGGCTTGGGGGAGTGTTCAATGTATTTTATTGATGTTTGTATTGTAATGTTTATTGGGGTAGAGGGATTGAGTGAAGGGGGTAGTTGCCCCAGGGTGGGTAGTTAGGCCTCTTGGGTGGGCATTGCGAGGTGATAACCCTTCCATTACCATAGCGGTTACTCCCGTTAAGGTAATGAAGGGGTTAACCCCCCACAACCTACCTGGTAGGCCTAAACACCCACCCTGGGGCAATTACCTCTTCACTTACCCCCTCTTTCCCCAATAAACCAGGTCGTTTTGCTTAACCATTTCATTGTCTTAGCGGTTAGCCGCTAAGGTAATGAAGCTGCTTTTAGTTTTTTTTAATATTACGGTATTGTAGCAGGGGGTCTCCGTAACTGAACCACATTGATTTCAGGTCCGGGACCCCCTGATTCCTGAGTTACAGGCCCCGTTATGGGGTGCCTGTGTCCCTCTGCTTGGTTTAAAACCCCTGATCACGTGGGCCATGACGCGGCAGAATTTAAACATGGCACCAGGATACTGGCACCCCATTATTGGGAAACAGGGGGTACACAGACCTGAAATCAATGTGGTTTAGCTCTAGAGACCCCCTTCTACAATACTGTATTATTCAAATAAAATAAAAGCCCCGCGATCGCCTGTAAGACACGCACGGAGTGACTATCTCTTACTACGTGTCTCTTACAGACAGGTAGAAAGCGGTAGGATTCACACAGTGCGAGTCCCATTCAAATGCAGGGACTACCGCTGGGTTAATCAGGTGGGCCATTAAGTCTGCTGTGGACCATCTCACTGGGTTTTCAGCTAATTGGCCTTTAATTTGGAACGTGATGTGGTCGAATACCAGTGGCTGCCTCTGTATGTATTTTTTCAACCTCAACTACTATAGAATGTATTATACAACATACTCCCTCAGCTGTCAACTACAGTGTCATGTGAGGGTGCAGGCCTGATATAAAGTAGGCCCTGTTGCCATTGCATATTACTTGTTGGAGGGTAACATGTTCACACCTCCTACAAATCATGCAAGATGTTTTCTCCAATTAATTTTATTATTTGGGTTCATTGGTGTTTTACATGTGGTGCAATGGTCTACTGAGCAATAAGT
This sequence comes from Ascaphus truei, assembly GCF_040206685.1. NCBI lineage: Eukaryota > Metazoa > Chordata > Amphibia > Anura > Ascaphidae > Ascaphus > Ascaphus truei. The sequence goes on along the minus strand of NC_134483.1, from coordinate 191,372,799 downwards.
ATTAGCCATGTTTGGGTAACATGCAAGTAGCCATAGTTACATGGAGGGGTGGTTAGGTGTGTTGAGGTTGGAAGTAATACGGGTGGGTAATGGGGTTAGATGTCCTGGGGAAAGTTTTCAGGCCCCTTGGGGCATTTGGGGTGTTTACCCGTTGTATGCCATAGTAGTTAGTAAGACATTGCATGGAAATGGATATTTGGGATGATGGGCACTGTAGATACAGTAGATTGGATTATTGACCCTTTAGTTACAATAGAGGACATTAATGCATGCTTTCAATACAACTATGTTTACTATGGAGTTATTAACTCCTGACCTTATAGCACTCTACCAGTTCAGGGATGCCTTGTGGAAAAGCTACAAAGTAACTGGCACTACCAAGGATCTCAATCACTACAGATGCCTGCGGAACGTGTGCACAAGGCAAACGAGGTATGCAAAAGCACAATATTACTCTGACAATCTCCACCAAAATACATCAAACTCAGCTAACTTCTGGAAGGTTATCAACAATATATTCCAGGCTCCTAACCATCAACAACCAAGTAATATCACTAAGGGGGATACTACTCTGACAAACCCCACTGACATTGCAAATGCATTCAATGATTACTTTGTGGGGTGTGCCACTAACTTATTAGCGAAACGCAGCACAAACCCCAAACATGAATATCATCCTGGGAGTATCCCTACAGTCCCACCCCCTCCCAACACTGCCCACAATTTTCAATTTAGCCCAGTATCTGAAGAGGAGATTACACAAGCGCTCCTCAAACTAAAACTAAGCAGCCAATGTGGACCCGACTTACTACAATCTAGGTTCCTACGACTTGGTGCCCCAGCCATTGCCAAACCAATTGCGTCCATAGTCAACTCTATCCTGTCTGCAGGCCATATCCCTAAGACCTGGAAAACTGCCAGAGTTGTCCCAATCTTCAAAAGTGGGGACAAAAACACTGTCTCAAACTACAGGCCAATCTCACTTCTCCCAATTCTATCCAAAGTTATGGAAAAATGTGTCCACTCCCAATTAAGCGATTTCTACACCAAGACAAATTTCCCTAGCCAATTCCAGTCTGGGTTTCGTCCCAAACACTCCACCGTAACTACCCTGCTAAAAGTTTGCAATGAAATCCAGTGCGGAATGGAACGGGGACAACTCACTGGTGCAGTATTCCTAGATTTTGCAAAGGCTTTTGACACAGTTGATCATGTTATCCTGCTTAACAAACTCCAGAGCTCTGGAATAGGGAAACATGCTTTAAACTGGTTTCAGTCCTACCTATCAGGAAGATCCCAACATGTGTCCATCTCAGGCTCTAACTCCAACCCCCTGGATATCACCTGTGGTGTCCCGCAAGGCTCTTTTCTGGGGCCCCTACTCTTCTCAGTGTTCATTAATGATCTTCCCACAGCTTGTAAGGAAGCCTCAATACACATGTATGCAGATGACACAATCCTGTATGCACACAGCCATAGCCTCTCTGACCTTCAACACATACTTCAGTCTGACTTTTTGAGACTCGAAAACTGGATTTCCCAAAACAAACTGTTTTTAAACACTGACAAGACGGTAACAATGGTATTTGGGACCAAGACTAAATTTGTAAAGCTTTCAGTGACTGAGCTCCTGATTAGAACCAACGCTAAAACCACCCTAACACCTGTCACTAGTTTTAAATACCTGGGCTTATGGTTTGACTCCCACTTAACATTCGGGATGCACATTGATACCCTGACAACCAAGACCTATGCCAAACTAGGGGTACTTTACAGGAACAAATCCTCCCTAAGTCTCCTGGTCAGAAAGCGTATTGCACAGCAGATGCTAATGCCAATTATTGACTATGGAGACATAGTATATGGCTCGGCTCCTCAAACCCACCTTAGCAAACTTGACACCCTCTACAATTCAATTTGTCGTTTTGTTCTCCAATGCAACTACAACACACATCACTGCGAAATGCTCAAAGAACTAGATTGGTCATCACTAGAGTCTAGGCGCAAAGTTCACCTTTCCTGTCTCACCCTCAAATACTTTCTGGGCAAGCTACCCAGCTACCTGAACAAGCTCCTCACCCCTACCACATGCAGTACCTATCACCTGAGATCAGACTCCAAAAGACTATTCATGGTCCCAAGACTCAACAAAGTATCCGGACGTTCCTCCTTCTCCTTCCGTGCACCCCAAAACTGGAACAACCTACCAGAGACTCTCATATCCACCACCAGCTTAAGTTCTTTCAAATCTAAGGCTGTCTCACACTTTAATCTGGTCTGTAACTGTTTCATACGCTCATAATATATATTTTCTTTAACTGTGCATGCAATGTCTTGTATATAATGTATACCTTGTTCATTTATGTAACTGTATTTGTAACCATGTATTATTTTGTTTTACTCTGTGCCCAGGACATACTTGAAAACGAGAGGTAACTCTCAATGTATTACTTCCTGGTAAAATATTTAATAAATAAATAAATAAATAATAAAACTGTTTTTTTTGTTTGTTTTTTTTCTAGTTCAGTGTTTCCAATTAGTTTTTTTATGTGGCAAATATCATATAGATTACCAAATTGAGCCAGCTCAGCAACCTGGTCTAGATATGAAATCTATGATACAGTAGTTTATCCAATAAACCCTCTTTGGAGTTTATTGACAACAGAGTGAATAGTTCCTAAGGCGTAACCAGTCCCTTTCAATGTTATTTTCCATTCTACTGAAAAAATAACCCATTGGTTTTTTTTTGTCTAGCTTTTTTGTATATTCCACCTTTTGTTGAATTAGAATAAAAAGGGATTCAGAATTTCTTTTACATTTTTTTAGTATATTGAAGAGGGCCCTAAGTGAAAATAATGAATACCTACTGTATATTTTTAGCTTTACTGTCATTCAATTTGGTAATAGTACATCTTCATCACAGTTTTATATTGTACCTTAGAGACATTTAAGTTTCCTTTTAATAAATTAAATCTTTTTAAGATGCTTTTTGTTATAATGCAATATTCAAGGTCCAATTTAACCCAGATTTATCCAAAAGTAAGCTGATTTGTTTGTACAGTATGTTCCAGTTTCCCCTATTTAAAAAAAAAAATGTGTTGTGGACCATTAATTATGAGCAACTCTTATATAATAACACAGTAAAACGATTAACTAGATTTTTCTATATTACAACAGAATATCAGTTTATGGTAAGCAGATGGCTTTAGATTTTTAGAGATATGCACGGCTACTACTGATTTTGTAAGTAACATTAAAATAACTTTTTACCCCTAAGGAACTGCGATTAGCACTGTAGAGAATCAAAGCTGCAGCACTAACATTCAATGTTTCACTGAGGTTTTTTTTTTTTTTGCCTCTGGATCAAAATACTGTAAATAGAAATATAGGATAAAGTATCTGTCGTCTGAATTTAACATAGGTTGAACTTGATGGACATATGTCTTTTTTCTTCCTCATCTACTACTTTTGTGTTATCTGATGGTTTAGATATGCAACAATAGAATAAAAAACATGAAAAATACAGATGCTTTATTCATCTTTGTTTGCCCTAAAGTACCTGCTGCTTCTGCTAATGAATTACAACAGTATTTACTATGTGACATTAGTTTTATATTCAGTTACATTAAAACTTTATACTGTAGTTAGGAGTACATTTGTGACGACTCAAGAGATTCCTTGTCCCTCTCTCCCATCTCCTGTCACCCTTTCTATTCCTTCTCACTCCTCTCCTTCACCTTCTACCTCTCTCCCCTTACCGCAGCGCGTCCCCCGCAGGTCCCACATACCCACGTGCTCCATTAACCCTTGCCTTGATCCTCCCCGCTCCATCTCCCCCGCGGTAGCTCCGTTACCTTCCCCTGTGGTGCCATCCGTCCCGTTGCCTCCTCCTCGCGTGGTGCCCGCGGCACGGCGCTCCACGTGCCTGGTGACGCGTCCGGTACGCACGTCCCCTCAGCCCACGGAGGACACGCGTGCATGCTCCTCCCTGCCCTTGCTGGCCATCACGCGGGCACGGGCCTCGTGTACGTTCCCCTCCTCTTGGCTCCGTCCTCCTCCTGCGGTCTTCCCCTGCTCCGTGCGGGCCACGTCTGTGTTGCAACCTGTGCGCGCGCATCCCCAGCTTACAGGGGGCACGTGCACAGACGCTTCTTATCAGGTTTCCCCTGTCTCTGCCTCCCAAGCTGTACAGGCCATTCCCCTGACTGCCCCTTCTGTCTCCTCCTCTTCTTCCCCTGACCTATCTCCAGCTTCTCCCACTTCTCTCTCTACTCCTCCCCTCTCTGTCATTGGTGCACCTTCCTTTATAATCCCTGTCTGTCCACCTCTCCCTCGCTCTGCATAGTTCCTGTTTCCCTGTGTATACCTGACCTATGCTGTGCTCGCTCTGTGCTCCTGTTATTACCTGCTCCTGTGATACTTTGGATTTCCCTGGCTTTGACCCCTGCTGACCCTGGACTACTCTGCTCTCTGGTATCCCTTGAACTCTGCTACACGTACGACTTCGCTGACCTCTGGCTTCCTAGGACCTGGCTTGCCCTCTGACGACTCTACCCTCTGGATCCCTGGACATTGGCTAACGGACATGACTATTCTTACGGACACTCCCCAAGCGTTGCAAGTATACTCTAACAACTCTTCCAACAGGCCCAGCAATGCTATACCACACTCCGGGCTTGCTCCCACTGCTGTGGGTGTGTGGTATCATACCATTCCCACCTCAGTACTGGGGTCTAGCTTGGTCTGTGGGCATACAGGCGTGACATTATGCAGAGCCAAACAAACGCAGACCCCCCTGAAGTGGGTACAAGAATTACCATAGAGGCCTTACGCTTTGTTAGCGATCAGCTGTCCACGGTGTCCCAGCAATTAGCCACCTTCACCCGTCAGGAGGGTTCCACGGGGTTTTTTTTGTGAAGAAGAAGGATGGATCTCTAAGGCCTTGTATAGATTTCCGCGCGCTCAATAAGATCACGGTGAAAAACAGATATCCGCTTCCGCTCATTTCTGAACTGTTCGATCGTCTCCAAGGGGCTTCTATTTTTTCAAAACTTGACGTAAGGGGGGCCTATAATCTCATTCGCATAAGGGAGGGAGACGAGTGGAAAACTGCATTTAACACACATTCTTGACACTATGAATACCTTGTTATGCACTTTGGGTTGTGTAACGCCCCGGCCGTGTTTCAGGAATTTATGAACGACATCTTCCGTGACGTTTTGGGAACCTTTGTCATTGTCTATCTAGACGACATCCTTATTTTTTCTAAAAATCTGGAAGAACATATTCAACAGACCAAACTTGTGCTCTCCAGGCTGCGTTCCAACCGCCTTTACGCCAAGATGGAAAAGTGTTTGTTTCTCCAGGCATCCACGGCCTTCCTTGGCTATATCATCTCCAGCCAAAGTTTCTCCATGGATCCAGAGAGTTGAAGGCGGTCCTCGTTTGGCCACTCCCTAATTCGCTCAAAGCGGTGCAACATTTTCTTGGCTTCGCTAATTATTACAGGAAATTTATCAAAAAAAATTCTTCCATTGCTCTTCCTATCACCGCCTTGACCAAAAAGGGCGCCGACGTCACATCCTGGTCACCAGAGGCCATCACAGCTTTTGAGACTCTCAAGAAGGCGTTCGTGTTTGCCCCCATCCTGCGTCATCCTGACACCTACCTCCCCTTTACATTGGAGGTTGACGCCTCAGACGTAGGAGCTGGCGCAGCCCTGTCCCAGAGGACTTCTCCCCAAGAGAAACTCCATCCTTGTGGGGTTTTTTCACGGAAATTTTCAGCAGCAGAAAAGAATTATGATGTCGGTAATCGTGAACTTTTGGCCATTAAGTTGGCTCTCCAGGAATGGAGACATCTTTTAGAGGGTTCCAAGGAACCAATCGCCATTCTCAGGGACCACAAAAATCTGTTATATATTGAGGGTGCTCGTCGCTTGGGCTCCCGCCAGGCTCGCTGGTCACTCTTCTTTTCCCGCTTCAACTACACCCTCTCTTACATCCCTGGTACCAAAAATGTTAAAGCGGATGCCCTTTCTCGTCAGTTTGCCTCGGAGACCGAGGCTAAGGAAATCTCTGAACCTATTCTCCCGGCCAAGTGCATTATCTCGGCTAACAACTTTGATGTATTGGATGATATCCACAAGCTCATGTCCCCAGCAGGTTCAGGGTACCAGAAGGACGTCTCTATGCGGCTCCACGCATCCGCCATAAAGTCTTACTTTGGGGTCATTCCTCCAGAGCAGTTGGTCATCCAGCAAGAAAAAGATTGGTGTATATAGCGCTAAAAGATATTAAGATAACAATACTGTGTAAGTGATAGAAAAAGTGACCCCGCACAAAATACAATTATAAAACAGGCTGCCAGGTGATACTAACTCCAAAACATAGTTAGTACTACAAAACACAAAATAAACAATACAAACCGGCGCCGATACAGTCCAAAGATGGAAATAAATGTCCAATGGTATTAAAGTCTCTAAGGATGGACATCTTTGTATGATTCCCAGCTGTTCTTCAGATGTCACTCCATATATGCAGAAAAGAGACAAAGAAGACACATCATAGTGCAAATATGGTAATACAATCACATGCAAGACAAACAGGACTAGACAGACACTACATAAAACATAAAACAATCAAGGCTGACTATATATACATTTAGTTTATTACACACAATAAAAGCTGTAGCAGGTGTGGGATCCGGTGTGTTAAAACCGGAGTCCTACTTACAGAACTGCCACAGGTCATAAGCGGAGGTGCATATAGACGGTGACCGGCTACAACTCCGTCCGCGCACGTGACACCCAGAGGTCTCCTTCTCTCGGCTACCGGAAATACGTCGCTCCTGGAGTCTCCTCCACCCGATGACCGGAAATGCGTCACTCCACGGGACTCTGTAGTTCTCCAAGGGCTGTCAGTCAGCCTGTCGTTGTAGTCCCGTCACTGGGGGCGATTGTAAATGCCAAATGCTTCTTCCGAATGCCTACTGCGGCGATAATCTGCAAGTCCTCTGCTTCAGTAGAAAGTAACACTAAAACTACCCAACGCGTTTCGTCCGCATGCGCACTTCTTCAGGGGTCAGCTTCAAGAGGACAGCTGATCTCATTAAACGGACTTTCTGGTGGCCCAAGATGAATCAAGATATCTTCAATTTTACGTCCGCCTGTCCGGTTTGTGCCCAGAGTAAAACCCTCCATCATAAGCCGTCTGGACTTCTGCTACCCCTTCCCATCCCGGAACAACCATGGAAACACATTTCAATGGACTTTATCGTTGAACTGCCAGTGTCCAAAGGGATGAACACTATCTTGGTCGTAGTTGATAGATTTTCAAAGCAGGCTCATTTTGTTCCCCTCAAGGGTTTTCCTAACTCGGCTGCCTTGGCGGATGTCTTCTCCAAAGAAATCTTTAGGCTGCATGGAGTTCCCATTTCTATCGTCTCAGACCGGGGATCCCAGTTCATCTCGAAATTCTGGCAAGCTTTCTCTCAAATATTGGGTATCTCCCTCTTGTTCTCCTCCGGATATCATCCACAAACCAAAGGACAAACTGAAAGGATGAACCAAACTCTCGAACAGTATCTGAAGTGCTTCATTTCCGACTCACAAGATAACTGGGTGAATCTTCTACCATGGGCCGAATTCTCCATCAATTCCTTAAAGATCAGCTGTCCACGGTGTCCCAGCAATTAGCCACCTTCACCCGTCAGGAGGGTTCCACGGCTTTTGCGCCAACCATGGCCAATACCTACGCCGGCCCTGGTATCATTTCCTAACTGAACAATAATAAGGGATTCCATGTGCGTTTAGAAGCAATCAGAAAGAAGAAACTTAGTTAATATATAAATGTTCAAAATTTCCATAATATGTATTTCTGTTAGCAATTAACCACCATGTCTGATCTAGTATTAACCATGTTGTCAAAGAAATGGCATATTATTATTTTTATACAGATCTTGCTTTAGCAGAATTCTAATTTAGGTAATTATTATATGTCAGGTTGATACATACAAGAAAGAGCAATAGAATGGTTGTTAATTACCTTTTCTTCTTCAAATTTCAAGAATATCAGAATTTATGCTACATCTATTAATGACATATAATCAGTATTTTCTTCTCTTATGGATTATTTTCTGTTATTATTATTATTATAATATTATTGTTATTGCAAATTAGTCCCAATCTACTTATAAAAGTGCCTTTATTGTTGAAAGGACTCTTACATATGTGCATACTGTATACTTTTAGTGCATGCGGTACTTTGTAAAAATGTTAGTTTGCATAATTTAACATCTAGAAATCCTTAAATTCGATAATAACAGAATTTCAGATCCCTCCAACAGTGAACAAGGTGAAGGACACTATATTTTACATGTCAATAATGTCATTTATTCTTATAACGATCATAAAAAAAAATCCTAAGTTAATATTAATGTATTTGTTGTAATAGTCCCCCCTTGAATAATACAGTATATTGTACAGAACATGTATTGTGTGCTGCAGTTATGATAATCGACATTGTTATAAGTGAGCATTTAAAATAAAACATTGAATATATGGTAAAAGAATCCCCTTTTTCAGATGTTTCCCTAACTTCTGTGAACATGGAGGGGAATGTTCACAAACATGGAATGATTTTTACTGTAACTGTTCAGATACAGGTTACATGGGAGCTACATGTCATTATAGTAAGTAAAACATTTTTTTAAAATATATTCTTGAATATTTTTTACATATTAAATATGTTGTTTACAATTAAGATGGTTCCTGATGAACTAACCCACGAATGAAGCGACAATTTTAAACGTTATCAAAATAGTGGAAACTCTGTTTTGTGTCATAAATCATATTACAAAGTTAATTGTTTGTAAATGAACCCGGCCAAAATTAATACTGTTAAATTAATACTGTTACTATTGTGCCAGACATCCAAACTTGAAGTTATTAACGAGAGAGAGAGTGTGAGAGAGTGAGAGAGAGAGATAGAGAGAGAGAGAGAGAGAGAGAGAGAGAGAGAGAGAGAGAGAGAGAGAGACGCTCTGTGACATAGTATAAAATGCCCGTTGACATTATTTTAAAGTGTTGTGATTTTTGCCTATAAAAATTAGAACAAAAGTAAACTGAGAACTGAATGGGCTCTGGTTTGCACATTTCTACCCTGACGCGAATCCCAAAAAGGCAAGCTACAAAATACCCAAAAGGCAAGCCCCAACTTGTATGAAATGTGTGAAGTTGCACCAAATTGCCTCATTATTTTATTAATATTTTTTCTTTACAAAATACAATTCATCTGTAAGTACTATGCATTTGTGAATAAAATCAATAGATTATTTTTCCCAAAGTGCTTGACAATTTCAAAGAATATCTATTTCAGATTCATAATTACAGTTCTTACCTTCCCCCCCGCCCCAGGTATTTATGAGCAATCATGTGAAGCCTACAAGCACAAAGGGAACACATCTGGATTGTTCTTTGTGGATTCTGATGGAAGTGGACCCCTGAAGCCGTACATTGTGTACTGTAACATGACAGGTACAGTAAGTTGTGTGCATCCATTTTTCTGTAGTTCCAAACAAAAAAGTATTTAATCTTACTTTAACATTCGATTTTGTGATTTATCTAAAAGGTACAGATGTACAGTAGCAAGTCTTGTTATTCTCTGTACCGGAGCATGACTGCCCCGGTGCCGGAGGATTATCGCTGCTTGAGGTATCATTCTGAAGCATGGACACTCCGCAGCGATGTCGCAGCAGCACCATCTCTGGAGCTGCAGCTTTCAGCTCTTTGAGCTGCTGCTCCGGAGACAGAAAGTCCTGCTACAGTACATGTGGGTTTCTGATATGTATGTAAACATATTTGAGCAAACAATTTTCTTGATATTTGGAGATGTTATTCATGTTAATTCTGACAAATTTCATCAAAATGTTAAACTAACAGTGATTTTTCTATATTCTATAGCAATACTACATGTACGTGCTCATGAATTTGCCTTATCCTTTAAAGCAGCAGTCCAAGATGCTATCCCCCCCCCTTTAATATGTGCATCAATACAATCGATCCATTCTCCTGTGATCGATCGGTGAAGATTCTGCTCAGGGGTTCACTAAATAGCTGTCAGTGCAGCAGAAGAGTACCAAAAATGCAAAGTTCTGTGGGGAAGATCATGTGACCAGGTAGTCACTCGATACAATTGGTGCACTGCTAGAGAGAGGGCAGGGCTCACAAATGGGTGTGCCAGAGACTTTTTCAGAAGCGGAAGGGAATGTGACTTTGTAAATGGTTGCTATAGAAACTAAAAATGCTTGTTACATTATAATACATTTCAAATGTAATTCAAAGTTGTTTAAAAAAAATGCTACAAATATTTTCTCATAGTACAGAACTGATTGATTTAAAAAAAAAAAACACATGTAAGATATTGCTTGGTCTCTAGCATTAAAAGCTGAAAAGCTATTTAATGCAGCAGGCATAGGCCTATAGGGGCCCATGTTAAAATGGATAAGATGTAAAGACTGACTCCCTGTGAGTGCTCATTTGCATGTCATTAACCAGAATCCCTGACTGCATTGGAAGCATTGTTTACTAAGCAGCAATGTGAAAATATAGGGTTGCAGACCTGTTTGAGACATACTAAGATACCCACAAGTGGTATTGTTATTTTCTGTAAACTGTATTGTGGAAGGTTTTTGCTACTTTTTTTTTACACACCATACATTTTTAATATCTGGTTTTACCCATTTACTGCTGCGACACACTTTATTCGAGCAAATACCCAGTATGTACCTGGCAGATACCTGGAATGCGCCGCTCCTCACCTCAGACAAGCCCTGTTGCGTTTGCCTTCCCAGCCATGGTTCATGCCTGGCTGACGGGCGGCTGATCTGTTAAATGATAATGATTAGGATTTAATAGGCTGCAATGCTTCGCGTGTCTACCAGATGGCATAAATTCATGAATTGTAATGCAGTATATATATATATACTGTGCAGTATTGCAGCCAGCGGGAATAAAATGCTTCAATCCCTGCCTGGAAAATAACGCAATGCACTCGGGCAGAAAACAGTCACAAACCTCAATACACCCGAGTATACCCGAATTCGTGGGACTAACCAAGCTCGAATAAAGTGTGTCGCCAGTGTACAAGCTTCACAAAGCATAGCCAACAACCAACCTCACATTGACGAGACCCACAATTTAAATACAGCTGCATGTGAGTAGGTTTACTAGCTATGCTGGAAATCTGTGTAATATGATGGGCATAAGCTTATCAGGTTCCATGTTAAAATGGATAAGAAGTAAAGAGTGTCACACTGTAAGTGCTCATTTGCATGTCATTACCCAGAATCCCTGGCTGCAGTTGAAGCATTGTATGTTCAGAGATACTGGAGAAAGACAGGTTTGCAGACCTGTATGAGACATGCAAATGCATCACAAATTGTATTTTTATTTGCATATCCTATAGAATAATTTTAAAAGAAAGAGCCATGGAAACGAAGATTTGCTGCTTAAAAAATGAAACATCAATATTATGCAATTTTCCATGAGGGTATTGATGATGTGTACATTTATAAAAAGCCACCACAAACTATTTTACTTTTCTAGAAAATATAAATGAAAATCAAAAAAATAGAACACATTTGATTCATACTTTTTAGCCCAAGCTATTTTTTGTGATTTGTAGGAGGGAAAATAATCTAAATTCCGTTTCATTCTTTGAAGCTTGGGGCAGCTTGCTCCTCAGTTAGAGGTGAACCCCCTGATCCCTAATCAGTGAAGATTCGGGGTTTAGCCACAGTTTTACAGTACATCTGTAGAAGAAAAAGTCTTTTAAGTGTAGCCCTTTTTCTGAACCCTCCCAAAGGAAATACTGGTCACTGTACAACACCTGCGGCTCCAGGAGATCTGAGCCTCCGCTAGCTGGGAGTCTGGGGTAACACTTATACATTTACGTAGCGCAGCGCCTCCACTTACCCAGGATCCCTGTGATGTGAGATTCCCCTGGGCAAGAAATACAACAACACACATATATGATGCAACCAGTTTTACTATAAGATAATGCACGGTAACTTATCACTCTATCTTATAGCAATATAACCCAACACATATAACCTTATACTATAACGGTATAACCTTAGTGGCTCGTCCACTCATCAGGAGTAACGTCTCCGTCCCCTCACCGCGTGCCCCACACACCGTGTCCATGTATAGTACTATTGGTAAAGGCTCAGTTCTTTAACCACTCGCTCAGCGTTCCTAAAGAGTTACGCCTAAGGCGGGATCAGCGCCTGTTGACCGGTGTTGGTGCACTTGATGTTATAGTACCTTCCGGTCACGGCGGTGACCGGTACCTCTTCGCAAAGGGTCAGATGAATCAGCGGTCTGCCTCCTGGGTCTCATTGTCCAGCCGTCTGGTCCCAGACGACTCGCCAGCAAACCTGCTCTGCACGCTTGTCTCTTTGTCCCTAGCTGTCTACACAGTAAGGGGTGATGCTCGCTATCACTATGGCCGTCACTGCAGCACAGCAACCTTCGGTGACTTCAGGGAACACTCCTAGGGGCCTACGGGGTAGCCTGTCCTATGCAGGTGGGTCACTGACCCCCTGCACCCACTCTACCTCTCCCTTCACCTCCCGGATCCCCTCTGACTAACTCAACCTAAACCTGCAGCAAACACACTGCACTCACACAGTACCTGCAGTAACCGCACTGCACTCAACCGGTACCTGCAGCAACCGCACTGCACTCAACCGGTACCTGCAGCAACCCACTGCACTCACACTGTACCTGCAGCAACCCACTGCAACCAACCTGGTGCCTGCAGCAACCGCACTGCACAGACACACTGTGCCTACTTGTCAGGGCTCACAGCACTGCCAGCCGTGACACTGACAAGACTGCACACTCACACCTAAGGGCAGGGTCCCTAACCTAGGGGCCGTCCCTCAGTACCTACCCACTACCCTGGTGGGGATTGGGGCCTGCCTGGGATCTGGGGAACTACCTTACCTGGTGTAGGAGCCACTTGCTCCCTACACGCTTCCTTCCCCTTCCTGCTCTCAGCTCCAACTGCCAAACGTGGTCCCCGCAACATTGTAGCCTTCCTCCACAAAACCCTATTTGCTGGCTGGCTGCATGTGATGTGGGTGAAAGGGCAATCTCCCGAGGCTGCTGGGAATTGTAGTCCACTCAGGACCTCTTTAGCATTGGGACCGCGTGCGCTACCCTTACTGCGCCTGCGCGATAACGCGCACGCTCGCGCAACCTGTCATGGCGGCCCCCGCTAGCCAGGTGTGCCGTAGAGCCTCGGAGAGCTACGTGGGGGGGAGCTGAAAAGAGACCGGGGTTACATAAGAAATTATGATAAAGGTGTATTATTCATTTATGAATTCCCGCTGCTTTCCCCAGCAGCTGGAATTAATGCTGAGGACGGGAGGAGAATAAAGTAGCCCACCCCCTCTCCACAGCTGTCTGCAGCTTTTACCTTCTCCGGAGTCCCAGCGTTTTGCTTTTTTGAAAGAAAAAAAAGAACACTTTTGAAAAAGAATACTTTAGCAGTACTTCCAACACGTACTGTACATTGTTCTTCAAGGTGCAATACCTGTAAATTAGTACAAAACCCATGACATTTTCAATTGTCTTCATTAAATGTAATCATATTGTTTTCTGTTTGGCTGTTTGCTTTTCATCAGGGCCTATGCATGGTGAACCTTTTATCAATCAACCCTACATGAAACCTGTCCTGTTAGAGAGCAAGTAAAGATTAGGGGTGAAGGAAATGGGAAGCTTTGCCTGCAAGTCTCATATCAGCACAGGATAAAAACACGAAGAAGATACAATCAAACCAGGTCTCAGAGTACCGTCTTTGCAAAGTAACTTGAACAAAAATAAAATATTTGTGGGTTTCTGATGTATGTAAAACAAAGTTGCAGTCACCTAGATGTCATTCCTTAAATATATCACTGTCGTTTGGTTCATTTTGTTCCTACAGTATGTGGGGATGCATCTTTGTGCTACTGCACATAGTCTAAGTGGTATATGGAAGGACTGATTATTCGATATTGAAATCATAGTTGGTAGAGGAATTTCTTTATTTATGATTTTACAGATGTACGGGCTGGCTAGAGGGCAAAGTCACAGAGCTTTGAAACATGGAATAATTGAGTTTCTGACTCAGACTGTGTGGCAGGTCAAATATTTTCAAATATAGGTGTCAAAATAAGCGACAATAGCAACAAGGGATTATTTGAAGTCTGTGTGGGGGCTTTCTTTTTTTCTCTTTCCTTTACAGTTGCTGCAATCTGCTATCAAGGTCCTGACACAGAGGTCAAATGTGTGATTGGAACTAAATTTTAGCGGTCACTAGAAAGTTGATTGGAAATTGGTAGGATCATTAGAATTCTTGGATATTTGTGGCAATTTTACATATATACATTTTTAGATTATACTCTTGTGGGTGTTTAGGATCTAAAGCATAAAATATTATTTGAACTTCAGATATTGCATACAGTAGTGAACTTCATAAATTAGGTATGCTGTAAACTGTATGAAACGACAAAAAAATATACCCTTAATAGAATCACATGACGCATGTGAGGTGCAACATGTGTATTGGTTCTTAATTATACAATACAAAGAAGGGAGCAAATCATTAGTCAATATGTGCTGCTGTGATTTCGCTTTCTATGTGACTTCAAGCTCCTAGACAATGGGAACATGGCTGTAGAGCTTATTGATTATGACTTAATGGGGCCTACTCATTGAATTGTGATAAAGGCTTGTATGGAGTTGCATTTCGCCGTATGAGAGAGAGAGAGAGAGAGAGAGAGAGAGAGAGAGAGAGAGAGAGAGAGAGAGAGAGAGAGAGAGAGAGAGAGAGAGAGAGAGAGAGAGAGAGAGAGAGAGAGAGAGAGAGAGAGAGAGAGAGAGAGAGAGAGAGAATTTGTGCAACTACTTGACGTGAATGTGTGTACACAATAAAAAAGAGCAACAATTTTGCTGAAGTATGTGAACAACGGAAACTTCACGGAAATAAATTGTAAAAATGTTCTAAGTTGTTTATGAAAGCTGCAAAGTTCATCCAGCATTAAGGTTATGTGAACCTTTATATACTGTCATGTACAATAACATTTTTGCAAATCTCTATTAAAAAGTGTAATAATTCTAGTGAAATATTGGCTAATTAGGGGAAGCTTAGTGGTAGAAATAGAAAGAAGACAGCGCACAACTCGCATAGCATACAGTAGTAAATAATATATTGTGCTATGATAAAACAGGTGAGTAGTGCACGCATCAAATGAGATCTTTAAAGCATATCATGTTATGAGTACATGTTACCGCAACAGCCTGCAGCTATCCCGCACGTCGTAGGTGACTCCCCCCATCAATGTATTCCCAGCCAGGTAAGTGTAAATATCCTTGCTTCAAGCAGCCTGGGCCCAGACAACATTGGGGGTGTAGCAATTACAGCCGTGGTGATCTGGCATGTCCATGGTTGTTGAATTCTAGCTCCCACACTACTGGCAGAGAAGCTGGAATCCCTATATAGAAGTCAAAAGCTCCTAGGGCATACTTTATACTATGAGAGTTGTGTTTTCTTTCTATTTCTACCAGGTCCTGAGATGACGAGCCATCTTTACTGATGTAACATGGTTAGTCTATTCTACCTCTCTTTCCCTCCTGTTACATAAGTGTTTAGCAGTCTTGGCTGTAGCAGGCCATCCTGTGGGCTTTTGACCCCCCTCATGCTCCTCTCTGAGTGAAGAAGTGTGGCGGTGACTCATGGCCTGTGTATAGCCTATCAGGTATAGGTACAGACCTTGAGCCCTCCCCTTCTGGTTCCTCAGAGATGCAGTGCTAAATTTAGTCCATTCTCTCCCACCCTTCCAACCAAGTGGAGGTGTTGGGTTGTCTCTTCTCCCTGTGGGAGAGAGAGGCAAGCCAGGCCCACATGGCTGGCTGGCTCAGAAAGATCTAAGGCTCCACACTAGGAGAGCCAGCACCATCCAGAGGCCTGAGATCCTCTGATGACTCTATGCACCGCTGTGAAAGATCTGCAGTGACTGCTACAATAAAGATCCCATTGCTTTCATCATACTCCTGTCTGAGTATCAGTCCCTGGCAGGAGGAAAGAAGAGTGCTTTAGTGGGGACTAATCTCTGGGCACCCTGGAGCCCACTACAGCTGGAGGCGCTAAGCACTGAGTAAAGAACGTTAGTGATCATCAAAAGCCTGTGCTGGTCTCCATATCATTGCAGACAACTCAGCTCTCCTGAACCCTCACAGGTATGCTGAACCATAACACCTGTAGCTGAAACAAGTATCTCCTAGAGGGTGGGGGTACATGTGCTATACTGACAAGAAGCAGACTCTCGTAGTTATACTTTCTTCACAAGGTGTTGTTGTCATTTGAAACTACACAGTATCATCTCTGTGTAACACTTTGTACACCACTTACTATTTCTAGTGTTCAAGGCACTGTTCCTCGGCACTCACGCTAATAATACGAAGTTGTTTGTTGCAATATTCTTGCTTCATCACTTATTCTTGTGGGCATCAGACCTCTTTGTATGTTTTGTTACCCATTATGGTATTTACACAATATTGATTCATATTTGGTGCGCAGCATTTCCTTCACATTGAAGTTTTATGGAAGTCTGGTAAAAATGTTGCACCTATGTCTGTTTTCGCTAATTTACGAGGAATATGAACTTTCATGGAAAATGTTGCTAGGCACATTTGAAGACATTTGCACGTATCTAGTTATCTACAAATTAGATTGTAATCCCTTAGCTCCTGAACCAGAGCCTCACATTTTCTCTTTCCCTTCTAAAATATTCTTCCTTTTAAAATAAAATATTTCAATCCTCATTATTAGGTGTCCTAGTTGAATTTCCAGATCCAAGGAAAGTACATTACGTCACATTGCCCAGAGAGAATGCCGTTTCACCTCCCTCGGATGTCAAAATGGGGCAGTTATGAGGGAAGAAATAATAATACTGTAGAATTCAGAAAAATAGTTCTGATTTGTAAACTGTTGGAATTGAATTTTGCTTTCTGGATTCTGTCCCATCTCTAGTTTCATGTTATCGATGTTACTATTTCCATTGATAAAAAAGTATGACTGCAGCAGCATGGCGACCTAGAGACACAGCAGATGTGGTTCTTCTCCTGTGACATGAAACAAAAATGTTTCTCCTGCCCAAGGAGCTTGATTTATGGCAATATAGTTCCATGTGGAGTTTTTCACATTCCCTTCGCCCCTTATATTATATAAAACAGAAACAACTTCCAATCACAGGTGGAATATGACATGATTGTAACAGATGTTATGTTTATAGTCTCTCAGATCATGCTGGTGTGTAGTCCATTATGCTTGTGTACCTGATAGGCAGATAGGATTGTCATGATGAATACAGATTTGACTCCCTCACTTTCCTTAATCAGTTTTTGACCAAGTAATCACAAACAATCAAAATTGCAAGTCTCAGCAATCTCCAGTTTAGAGCCTTATTCTATGTACATCGAAGTGTCTTTTCTGGCAGTTCTCAGCCAAAAATCCCCATTGAATCTAAGGGGATTTACGTCCGAAAATGTCCCGAATCGCTGTTTTGTCATATATAGAATCACCCCCCTAATGTTAATAGTATATACAAGACATGTTACTCTTCTCTCCCTACAGTACTTCTTTACGTGCTAAGTATGAGGATTCTTAATGTAGGGGTGTGTGTGTGTTAGGCACCTTATGCTGCTGCAGTGCATGCCCGGAGTGAGTGATGTAGGTTCCGCGGATGCCCGATGGTGTAGGGCGCCGCCATGTTTGTTGCGCAACATTTAAAGGGCACGGCAGAGCAGAGAGGTCGTGCATGCACAATGCAAGCGCGCGAACAACGGGCCAATAAGGGAAAGGCTCCGTTGGTGTACTACAACTCCCATGAGCTCTAGCACAGTCACCTGATGTCTGGGAAACAATCAGGGGGTTGGAATTGCGGGAGGAGGAAAGGGAAGCGTGGGGGAGAGCCCACGCTAGGCAGAGGGGAAACGGAGCATGAAGGAGGAGGTAGTGTAAGTGCAGGGGGTCAGTGACCCGCCTGCATAGGACAGATCTTCCCCGCAGGCCCTAAGAGAATCCCTGAGCCACTGTAGAGTAAAGTTGCTGCAGGGACGCCCTATAGTGGTAGCGACGTTCCCCATTACTATATATATCAGAGGAGACAAGTACAGATTTGCGGTTGCTGCAGTCATCTGGGACCAGGTAGCTGAGCATCGTGACATCAGGAGCAAGGTGTTGGATCGACGGATCCTTTTTGAAGCTGTTGCCGGTCACCGCAGTGACTGGAAGGTATTTACTACAAGTGCACCAACACCGGTCAACAGGCGCTGATCCCGCCTTAGGGAACACTCTTTGGGGACACTAAGTGGAGTGGCCAAAGGACTGAGCCTAGATAACTATTTAGCATATGGACACGGTGTGGGACATGCGGTGACGGGACAGAGACACTACTCCTTAGGAGCGTGGCTGAGCCACTAACGTTATAAGGACATTGCTAGTTATTAGTGTGTATGTTATGTATGGGTGTCAATACTAATTGATAAGGTTATTGATACGTTATAGTAAAACCAGTTCAAGCACGTGTGTTGTTATGTTTCTTGCCCAGGGGAATCTTACATGATGGGGATCCTGGGTAAGTGGAGGCGCTGCGCTACATAAGTGTTACCCCAGGCTCCCAGTTAGCGGAGGCTCAGATCTCCTGGAGCCACAGGTGTGTGCAGTCACCCGTAGTCTCTTTAGAGTGTCAGAAAAAGGGCTACATTTGGAGGCGCTGCTGAGATCTCAGACCTGGGGTGCCCAATATTGTTTTTTTCTCAACTGTGCGATATATTTTGTTTTGCTCCACCATGTTTGTGCCCTCACAGTCCGAGGTGCGTAAGTGGGCCCAGCGGCAGGAAATTCCCCTGACACGTGCCCTTGCCGTGGGACACGTTCCCGCTACCCTCTCCCTGGGCATGGTGACTGATCAAGTCAGGAAACTTCCGCTCCTGGATACTGCCCGATTGCAAGATCACTACTATGACAGGGAACATAACTGGCGTAAAATACTATTCGTTACAGACCGGGATATATGCCCCAAAGCACTGCCCTCAGTACTAATCCTGCCCTACGCTCCCGGCATCCATTGCCCATTAGTACAGGTGGATCCCGCCAAACCTCTGGCTGCGTCCACACCACAGAGGGGTTACCCTGGCCCGTCAAGTACAGTCATGACCAGCATTTTCCGTACCCTCAGAGCAGTTTGAAGCCCCGATGGCCCGCTGCAATGTGTCTAGGCACCTCGTTCACCCCCTCCGCCATTAGGCCAGCATTGAGTAGAGCCAGCATGTCTAGACTGGACGCCTACTCCCATGCTGGGAATAGTCTGTTGGATAATGCCTCCATCCCTGTGCTTGCAGAAGCCATTCAGCACTCCAAGCAGTCCAACCAATACCGAAAGCTGAAGGCGTTTTCTGGTGACAAACCCACCCCTCTGGGAGAAGTCGGATTTGAAGAATGGCTGGATCACATGGAACAGGTACTTCCTGAATGGTCCTGCACGGATGCCGTCCGGAGGCAGCGTATAATTGAGTGCCTGCGACCCCCAGCATCCCACATGGTGCACTGCTATCGGGACGACCACCCGGATGCTGATACGGCTGGCATCATTTACTCCGTACCAAAACGTATGGGGTTCCTGTGGATCCATTTGCATTGATGGCCAAGTTCCATGCTCTGGCCCAGAAAGAGGGTGAGATGGTGTCTGACTTCCTTAGACGTCTGCATCTGGATCTGTGGAGCCTGGTGAGAAAGGGGGTGGTGCAGAAGGTGGATGCCGACGGACTGCGCACCACCCAGCTACTGAGAGGACTCCTCCCATTGCACCGGTGTCCATGTGCGTCAGCGGCTGCCTCGTGCCAGGGCAAGCGTTGGCATTTGATGACCTGATGGATCGAGTCCAGGCCCATGAGACTGTGCTGTTGGGGCGTGACATAACCCCGGGAAAGAAGACAGGGGTAGCGGTCAAAGAAACCAAGAAGTCGGAAGCTAAAGTTGAGGCGCCAGGGGATGCGAACCCGGAGAAGGAGAACGAGGCGTCTGCAGCCGCCCGGGAGCGCCCCGCGTCGGGGCGAACATCTCCAACCTTCCAAGATAGTGCCTCCTGCAGTCACCTCCACTGTTATATGGAAAATAGCTGAAGCGCTCAAATGCAGGTATAGCTCAAAATGATAATAAGCCAGACCACTGTACCAGGGTACAAACAATTGATATAGTACCTATTGTGTCATATAATGGGTACTATCCTCCTGAAGACAGGTGGTGTGTGGTGCAACCCACTCACCATCAGTCTCATTGGCAGGTTCCCCTGAAAAATATGCAAATACTCACATCCTGGTAGGGCAGGCAGGCTGTGCAGCTACTCAATGCAATACAGGGAAAAGGGAGACCAAAAAGCGCACCAGCACAAACGGAGCAGGAAGAACCCAAGACAAAAAAATGATTAAAAGGGAACTTTAATGTGGCAAAAGACCCATCTAATGCATTTCGAACGTCGCAGCGTCCACTGTTATGCCTGTGGAAAAATGGGGCACATTCGAGCGTACTGCCTCTCCCCACGGAGAACGGCGTCTCGGCCGGCCAAGTCCATGCTGTGTACCCCGCAGGCCGGCAAAGCAGCGAGCCAGTCCTCGACGAGTAGTCGAATCGGACCAGCGGCCATCGTCAAGGTGGTGATTGAAGGCATCTACGCCTCTGCGCTGATGGATACTGGGTCCCAGGTGACCATAGTGTATCGGCCCTTCTACTATCAACACTTGCATCGACTGCCACTACTATCTGCTGACTCCTTGCGATTGAGAGGGCTGAGCATGAAGACTACCCTATTGACGGAGTGGTGAAGGTACACCTGGACATCCCCCAGTTGAACACGGCAAGCATCATCCCATGGAGGTGGAAGCATTAGTGTGCCCAGAACCCCAAGATCATCCCAATGCCCCGATAATCATGGGGACCAACACAGACATTGTACAAGCTGTGATCCGCATGTATTTGCAAGAAGCGGGTGAATTACTGTTGCTGGCTCTAGCCACTTGCCAGCATTACAAGAGGCTTGCAGTAAGATTGCGACTGAAGAGGAGCATGGGGTGCTGTATAGTCAAGAGCGGGGGTTGACTGAGATTCCTCCCGGGGAAGGAAGAATGATGGTCGCCGCCTGTCATTATCCTGCCAGACGTCCAGAGGATCAACTATTCTCCTTGGAAAGCACTATACGTGATGACCAGCGGCTCGGCTACGAAGGATTGGCCTCAGTAAAGAAGTGGTCGGGGAAAATTCGAACTCAGGTATATGTGCGAAACCTTTCCCCGTACCTCATGTGCATTGATCGCCGGCAGCCATTGGGCCGAATCTATCCAGTAACTTTGGAGAGAAAGGCCGTAGGTGAACGCCCGGTGGCCACCGCCCATGCAGTAACTCCCAGGTTGGCGTTTGACTTCGGAGACTCGCCATTAACGGAGGAATGGAGAGGAAGACTGCAGACCAAACTGGAAGAGCGACGGGGGGTGTTTTCCATAAGTGATATGGATGTGGGGTGTAGTCGCAGCGCCCGCCACACCATTCGATTGAGCGACACCGCGCCGTTCCACGAACGTTCCCGCCGCATAGCACCCTGAGATGTGGAAGAGGTGAGGAGACTATTAGCCGAAATGGAGGAAGCCGGAATTGTTCAGGGATCACGCAGTCCCTACGCCTCACCTATCATGGTGGTTCGCAAAAAGAATGGGACCGTACGTCTCTGCGTAGACTATAGGACATTGAACAATCGCATGGTACCTGATCAGTACACCCTCCCACGCATCGACGACCTCCTGAACGCCTTGACGGGAAGTAAATGGTTCAGCGTGCTGGACTTGAGGTCGGGGTATTATCAGGTGCCCATGATCTGGAAGATCAGGAGAGAACCGCTTTCATCTGCCCGCTAGGGTTTTACCAGTTCACCCGTATGCCGCAAGGGATATGTGGGGCTCCTGCCACCTTTCAGAGGTTAATGGAAAATACGCTGGGAGACATGAACCCGCAAGAATGCTTAGTGTACCTGGACGACATTATAGTGTTCGGGAAGACACTGGAGGAGCATGAGGAGCGGCTGATGAAGGTGTTGGATCGACTTCAAAAGGAGGGACTTAAGCTGTCCTTGGACAAATGCAAGTTCTGCCACACGTCCGTGGAATATGTGGGCCACATTGTATCAGCAGAAGGGATATCCACCAACCCAGGGAAGATAGAGGCAGTGGTGAATTGACCCCGGCCCAACAACGTCAAGGAACTACGGTCCTTCCTGGGGTTCTGCGACTACTACCGGCGATTCGTGGAAGGCTACTCAAGCAAAGCTAAAATCCTGAATAACCTCTTAAAAATCTATCCTGAAGACACAAGCAGGAAAGCTACCACTGCACAAACACCCTTTGGAGAGAAATGGACCTCTGCTTGTGAGCAAGCATTCTTGAGATTGAAAACCATCCTAACGCAGGCCCCAGTGCTGGCCTATGCCGATCCCGACCGAGAATACGTTCTACATGTGGATGCCAGTTTCAGTGGCTTGGGAGCAGTGTTGCACCAGGGCTCCGACCAGTGGCATATGCAAGTCGAAGCTTGACTCCAAGCGAACAGAACTATCCCGTCCACAAGTTGGAGTTCCTAGCCCTCAAATGGGCTGTAGTGGACAAGCTACATGATTACTTGTATGGGGTACAGTTTGAAGTCAGGACAGATAACAACCCAATGACTTACATCAACACGTCCGCCAAATTAGATGCGACAGGTCACCGGTGGTTGGCGGCGCTGGCCAACTATCGGTACAACCTTAAGTACAAACCAGGGCCCACCAACATAGGGGCCGATGCTCTGTCGCGGAGACCTGGGCTTCAACCTACCACTGATGAGGAGGTGTGGGAAGAAATTCTGGGGCCTGGCATATGTGCTCTATGCTCACTAGCAGCAGTGGTCAACGATCAGGTGGCATTCTCTGAGTTAAGACTAGCTGATTCACTAGGGTGTCAATCCCGATCAGTCCCCGGGCGTACCGACGTCCGGAAGGAATGAACATTACGGAAGATAAAATCATTTCCTGGAAAGAATTGGTGCAACATCAGATTCAAGACCCAGTGGTGGAGCTAGCTCGCCAAGCCCTGCAACAAGGGAATCCCTCTATCCTTAAGCAAGCCCCCAGAGAACTGGTGAAACTAATGTTGAATGAGTTAGGAAAATTCGAACTGGACAACTGCCTACTGTATCGAGTCATACCGTACCATAATCATCCCGACCGGCGACAACTATTCTTGCCTTAAAGTCTGAGAAATATGGTCCTCCGGGCACTACATGATGATCATGGCCATCTGGGCGTTGACAAAACGTTCGGGTTACTTCGGGACCAGTTCTATTGGCCAAAAATGAGAGAATCAGTGGAAATGCATTGGCGACAGTGTACTCACTGTATACAGAGGAAGACACACCCCACTCGGGCGGCCCTCATGGCCCATCTGAAAAGCTCCGGCCCCATGGATTTGGTGTGCATGGATTTCTTGTGTATCGAGCCAGACACCCAGGGCATCGGTAACGTACTGGTGATTACAGACCACTATACAAGATACGCCCAAGCGTTCCCCACCAAAGATCAACGGGCGGTGACAGTGGCTAGAGTATTGTGGGAGAAATACTTCATTCATTATGGATTACCGAACCGACTACACTCTGACCAAGGCAGGGATTTCGAGAGTACTCTCATTAGAGAACTGCTGAAGTTGTTGAATATAGCTAAGTCACGGACTACTCCGTACCACCCAGAAGGGGATGCCATGCCCAAACGGTTCAACCGAACGCTATTTGACATGCTGGAGACATTAAAAGGCTCTCAGAAGACTGAGTGGAGCAAGCATGTGGAGATGTTGGTGCATGCCTATAACTGTACTCGACACGAGTCTACAGGGAATACTCCGTACTTCTTGATATTTGGAAGAGAAGCTAGGCTGCCCGTGGATGTGCGACTGCGGATATCTACCGATGGGGTATCCAACAGGACACACTTTCGATATGTGCAAAGGTTACAAGACAGTCTGCAGCAGGCCTATAAATTGGCTGAGAAGGCGGCGGCGCAATTGAATGCGAGTAACAAAAGGCGCTACGATCACAAGGTGCGACATAAAGAAATACGCCCGGGGGATGCAGTTCTCCTTCGTAATCTGGGCATTCCCGGAAAGCACAAACTGGCTGATTGGTGGAGAGATGGGGTGTATGAGGTGGAATCACAGATGCCTGGCCTCCCGGTTTACCGCATCAAGGACTCCGAAGGCCGGGTAAAGGTATGGAATAAAGCCATCTGCTCCCCATACCTCAAGTAGGGAACAACGAATCGGAAGTGCCCACTGTTTCAATCGATGGAGAAGCTGAAAGTACAGAGGATGGCCCAGAGACTGTAATAAATGCCACCTCTGAGAATCCTATGGAAGGAACCTCTCAAAGGGGCCTTCCCACCGGGGGGGCATCTCCCGACGGAGCTACGGGTAAAGAGCCCCTTGGTCCAACAACAGATACGCTTACTTCAGTGAGCCAGCCACTAGACCCGCAGAGCCCGTGCTTTGTGCCTCAAAAAGACTTTGTAGAGCCATTATGCCTCTCCAGGGCAGAGTTTGAAATGCCAAATGAAACTTGCTACTCTCCCGAGGAAGTAGCCGAAGAACAGCTTCGCAGAAGCCAAAGAACTGGTCAACCTCCAATGAGGATGGCTTATGTCAATATATCAATTCGGGGTACTCCATTATGAGGCACAGCAGTGGGCTCGCCATAAAATGAGATCTGTAATTGGCATGTTCAGTGAACTGTATAACCTCATGTAGAGCATACAGAGTAAGGTGTACAGAAATGTAAATATGTTATGGTTACGTTCCCAAGCGGGGACGTTGGATTCTGCGAGGGGGAGAATGTAGGGGTGTGTGTGTGTTAGGCACCTTATGCTGCTGCAGTGCGTGCCCGGAGAGAGTGATGTAGGTTCCGCGGCGGCCCGATGGCATAGGGCACTGCCATGTTTGTTGCACAACATTTAGAGGGCACCGGCAGAGCAGAGAGGTCACGCATGCGCAATGCAAGCGCGCGAACAACGGGCCAATAAGGGAAAGGCTCCGTTGGTGTACTACAACTCCCATGAGCTCTAGCACAGTCACCTGATGTCTGGGAACCAATCAGGGGGTTGGAATCGCGGGAGGAGGAAAGGGAAGCGTGGGGAGAGACCACTCTAGGCAGAGGGGAACCGGAGGGCGAAGGAGGAGGTAGTGTAAGTGCAGGGGGTCAGTGACCCACCTGCATAGGACAGATCTTCCCCACAGGCCCTAAGAGAATCCCTGAGCCACTGTAGAGTAAAGTTGCTGCAGGGACGCCCTATAGTGGTAGTGACGTTCCCCACTACTATATATATATCAGTGGAGACAAGTCCAGAGTTGCGCTTGCTGCAGTCATCTGGGACCAGGTAGCTGAGCATCGTGACATCAGGAGCAAGGCGTTGGATCGACGGATCCTTTTTGAAGCTGTTGCCGGTCACCGCAGTGACCGGAAGGTATTTACTACAAGTGCACCAACACCGGTCAACAGGCGCTGATCCCGCCTTAGGAAACACTCTTTGGGGACACTAAGTGGAGTGGCCAAAGGACTGAGCCTAGATAACAATTTAGCATATGGACACGGTGTGGGGCACGTGGTGACGGGACAGAGACACTACTCCTTAGGAGCGTGGCTGAGCTACTAACGTTATAAGGACATTGCTAGTTATTAGTGTGTATGTTATGTATGGGTGTCAATACTAATTGATAAGGTTATTGATACGTTATAGTAAAACCAGTTCAAGCACGTGTGTTGTTATGTTTCTTGCCCAGGGGAATCTTGCATGCTGGGGATCCTGGGTAAGTGGAGGCGCTGCGCTACATAAGTGTTACCCCAGGCTCCCAGCTAGCAGAGGCTCAGATCTCCTGGAGCCACAGGTGTGTGCAGTAACCCGTAGTCTCTTTAGAGTGTCAGAAAAAGGGCTACATTACTATTATATAATATATGCTATGTAAAATTTAGAATATAATAGAACATTTTATATTTAAATATGCTATGCTATTTAAAAACACTGTCCATATTTTGCTTGCCTGTTTTCGTGTAAAAGGCCTAATACCATACCTTTTTACATTTGACACCAAAACACAATGATGCAGAAAAAAAAGGTTTTGTACCTTGTGAAGGTATAACTATTGGCATTCTGATTGATAACCCTATATTTATTATAATAATGCTTTGGAAAATGTGCATAAATCATTGAACTCATAATTAAAAAACAGATCCCACAACAGCCAGTCAACTAGTTCCAAAAGGGACTACAGAGTGTGCTGTTGCATCCATTGATTCATGTTCTCCTTAAAGTTAATGCTGTCAGTTATACAGTGGTGTGAAAAAGAAAGTACACCCTCTTTGAATTCTATGGTTTTACATATTAGGACATACTGTACTGTAATAACAATCATCTGTTCCTTAGCAGGTCTTAAAATTAGGTAAATACAACCTCAGATGAACAACAACACTTGACATATTACACTGGGTCATGATTTATTTAACAAAAATAAAGCCAAAATGGTGAAGCCATGTGTGAAAAATGTATGTTTCAATAGCTTTTAGAACCACCTTTAGCAGCAATAACTTGAAGTAATCATTCTCTGTATGACTTTATCAGGCTCTCACATCGTTGTGGAGGAATTTTGGCCCACTCTTCCTTACAACGTTGCTTCAGTTCATTGAGGTTTGTGGGCATTTGTTTATGCACAGCTCTGTTAAGGTCCTGCCACAGCATTTCAATCGGGTTGAGGTCTGGACTTTGACTGGACCATTGCAATACCTTGAGTATTTTCTTTTTCAGCCATTATGTTGTAGATTTGCTGGTGTGCTTGGGATCATTATCCTGTTGCATGACCCAATTTCGACCAAGCTTTAGCTGTCGGACAGATGGCCTCACATTTGACTCTAGAATACTTTGATAGACAGACGAGTTCATGGTCGACTCAATGACTGCAAGGTTCCCAGGTCCTGTGGCTGCAAAACAAGCCCAAATCATCACCCCTCCACCACCGTGCTTGACAGTTGGTATGAGGTGTTTGTGCTGATATGCTGTGTTTGGTTTTCGCCAAACGTGGCGTTGTGCATTATGGCCAAACATCTCCACTTTGGTCTCGTCTGTCCAAAGGACATTGTTCTAGAAATCTTGTGGTTTGCTCAGATGCAACTTTGCAAACCTAAGCCGTTCTGCCATGTTCTTTTTAGAGAGAAGCGGCTTTCTCCTGGCAACCCTTCCAAACAAACCATACTTGTTCAGTCTTTTTCTAATTGTACTGACATGAATTTTAACATTTAACATGCTAACTGAGGCCTGTAGAGTCTGAGATGTAACGCTTGTTTTTTTTGCAATTTCTTTGAGCATTGCATGGTCTGACCTTGGGGTGAATTTGCTGGGACGTTCACTCCTCTGAAGATTGGCAACTGTCTTGAATGTTTTCCACTTTTGAATAATCTTTCTCAATGTAGAATGATGGACTTTAAATTGTTTAGAAATGGCCTTCTAACCCTTCCCAGATTGATGGGCAGCAACAATTTCTTCTCTAAGATCATTGCTGATGTCTTTCCTCCTTGGCATTGTGTTAACACAAATCTGAATGCTCCAGACCAGCAAACTGCTTTTATATAGGTGATCACACTTGCTGATGAGCAATGAATCAAGGGCATTTGATTAGCAGCACATATCTGCTACTTAGCATCTTAATTCCTATGGAAGCATGAAAGAGAGTGAACGGAGAAGTTCATAGATACCACTATGGATGCACTCTAAACCAAGCGTATATGTTTCTTAGGCTATAAGGTTAAATCCCCTATACCAGAAACTAAAAAGGAAAGCGGCACAAAAAACAAAAAAGAACTTCTGTATATGACACTGTCATCATTCATTTATTTGATGCTGGTTACTAAATATGCATAAGAAATGTGTTTAGCTCACGAGCGTCATATGTCCTAATTATACGCAGGAGTGGAAGGGGTTAATCTCAGACATTAGTAACTGAAGAGAATACTAAGGTCCACACTATTCCCCATTCTTACTCCAATTGCTCCTCCTAGGGGTTTAGTTCGTACACATATTTTATCCATTTGAGTGTAATCATTAATAGTAAATATGTATTAAAACTTTTTTGTTTTTTGCGCCGCTTTCCTTTTTAGTTTCTGGTATAGGGGATTTAACCTTATAGCCTAAGAAACATATACGCTTGGTTTAGAGTGCATCCATAGGGGTATCTATGAACTTCTCAGTTCACTCTCTTTCACATATGTATTAACCCCCTTTGCACCTACCATTTTAAGGACCTTCAGTTTAATAGGTGAGCAGTTCCTTACTAACCTTTTGTTCCTATGGAAGCAGTAAGGATGTACTTAGTTTTTCACACATAGCTTCTCCATTTTGGTTTTATTTTTATTAAATAAATCATGAGACGGTGTAATATGTCATGTGTTGTTGTTCATCTGAGGTTGTATTTACCTAATTTTAAGACCTGCTAAGGAACAGGTGTTTGTTATTATGTCCTGATATGTAAAACGATAGAATTCAAAGAGGGTGTGCTTTCTTTTTCACACAACTGTATTTTCCCAGAAAGTGCTCCCATTCATAGTGCCAATCTCCTCCTTTCCCCCCTTCCTTCTGTACCATTTGTTATTATTAAAATTATACACAAAGGGGAGATTAAATTATATTTTTGTTGATGACAGGCTATGATTTAAAATAAAAGACAATGGTGCCCAATGCTACATCCAATTGACAAAAAATATATGGTAATAAGTATAAAGTTTAAATACTTCAATAATAATAATAATTACTTGGTTATTTAGTTAAACCCTTTGGCCAAAGCGTCATAAGCCTGCATACCAACATCAAGGTACTGTATAACCAAATTAATGCAGGTCCTACACTACACTGTGAACTCTTCCTTTTACCTCTGTATGAGGAGAAAGAACCATAATACAGTAGGTCCCTTTCTTGCAGCAAAATGAAAAGACTTCCCAAGTTAAAAAGGTGAGGAGGAGTGAGCTCTGGGGGGAGGTGCCTTGAGCTAGCTGGGAATGTGTGTGTGTTAATCAATTTCTGACTGGTATCAGTTGTTTGGAAGTAACCTGTTGTTAGGTGGCACCTCCCCCCAGAGCCCACTCCTCCTCACCTTTTTAACTTGGGAGGTCTTTTCATTTTTCTGCAAGAAAGGGACCTACTATGGTTCTTTCCCATCACAGAGGTAAAAGGAAGAGTTCACAGTGTAGTGTAGGACCTGCATTCATTTGGTTATAACTTGACGTTGGTATGCAGGCTTATGATGTTTTGGCCAAAGGGTTTAACTAAATAACCAAGTAATTATTATTATTATTGAAGTATTTAAACTTTATACTTATTACCATATATTTTTGTCCATTGAATGTAGCATTGGGCACCCCTGTCTTTGTTGTATACATTTGCCACACTCAGTAGCACTCTTTTTGACATAAATATATATTCATGATGTGGTGGGTGTAAGAGTTTGAGCTAGCTGGGAATGTGTGTGTGTTATGATTTAAAATAGGCACAAAATATACAGCACCGACAAAGTTTATTAGAGCAAAAACCGCACGGCAGGATGCGTGGCGGCAGCGTGTAGAAGCGTTGACAAGCGGCTCGTTCGCGTGACGTCGGTGACGTCACAGTCACGTGAGCGCCCGGCTTCCCCAGCTTCCCCGGCTTCCCCGGCTTCCCCGACTCCCCTGAAGGTTTGAAGTGAGGTAAGCGGGGGAGCGGGGAAGCAGAGGGGCACAGCAGGCGCAGCTAGGGGGTCGGGAAGGTATATAAATTGCGCGGGGATTGGAGGGGGGGGGAACGGAGGGGACGCGGCTGGATGCGGCTGATGCGCTGACTATTCTCAGCACCAGCCGGAGTAAGTCCCGGTGAACCGGCGGCATTTGCTCTAATAAACTTTGTCGCCACTGTAAGTACGTGTAATGGTTAAACATTACTTTCTAACACATATTGCATTAAAGGATTTCAATCTACCTTGTAACTTATAAGTTCAAAACTCAAGGTAATTTCTACGTGCCCCATGAGTATTCATGAACAGCTGCTGGTATTTTCATCAGTTAGAAAACGTTCAACAAAATAAGAAGATTTTGCTGATCCTGACATCGTCTGAATTTTTAAAATAGCAGAATGAAATTGCTATACATACATAAAACAAGATCATCATGGGTTGTATTTCCTTATTCCCAATGATGACAGATGTTTTTATATTGACATTTACGCTATTCTATTAGCATATGGAAGCAATATATTGCTCTGTTTAAATTTTTGGAGGTCAATTTTAAAACTTGCTTTCCCTAGTAAGAAATAATAGAATGCAGTTGTTCCTTTTCAAATGAATACTTTATCTTAAACAATTATGCAGATTTTATTTTAAAGGTTAATATATGGATGATATACACATCAACATTTTTTTTTAAAGATATTATCCATATAATTTAAAGCTTCAACTGCAGTATCGGTATAATATATTTTAATTCGGTATACATAAACTGCCTGCCTCTCTTTTAATGCAAAATAATATTAACATTATTAGAGGTAGGGAGATTTTAAAAAGATTCACAAGCTTGAAACATCCATTACAAAACTCATATAAGTAGTGTCATATGTATCTTTGGTGCAGATACTGTATGCCACTGTACTTGAATCTATGAAATACAGTAAATTGGGAAATAATCATTTAGAAATTGAGTTTTCTCTGCATTTTGTATCTTTTTATATTTTGAGAAAATGGTTTGGTTATTGACAAATATCCCCCATCAGCACAATTTCCGAAAACTTACATTGAAACTTTATTGTATCGCTACACAAGACATTCCTCAATCTTATTCCTTAGTCAATATTAATGTTTTAATGTATGTACAGTAAGTCAAAACACTTTTACAGACTACTTTGGGGCTGATATACTAAGCACTGTAAACTGATTTTCTGGCTCGAATTTTCACAGGGAAATCTAATTTAAATAGTCGTTGTGTGGACCAAACAAAAAATTCTCAATCTGCGAAATCAGAGGCAAACAATAATTTTTCACTTTTTTTGGCACACAGAAATGGACAGCAATAGGCATACAGTTTGGCTGAAGGAGCGAGTAGAGGCAATGACTGATAACAATGACGCAAAGTTTTCAGGGGAGCCTGGTTCATATCCTGGTGTCAGCTCCTTGTGACCTTGGGCAAGTCATTTTATCTCTCTGTGACTCAAGCACCAAAATCAGAGATTGTAAGATCATCTGGGCAAGGACTTTCTCTGTAAAAAAATAAATTCTATGTGCAATGCTGCTTAACATTCACTATATTGTAATTATTAATTTCTTTGGAAAATAAGCGAAATATGGAGAAAGTGCGTCAAAATTTAAGTTTAACTTGGTGTACCCAAAACATTGCACAAACAGGATAATGCACTCTCTTCCTTATCCTCTTTCTAAAAAAAATTCTACACTTGATCTTTGAGTTGGTGAAGAAACAGGGTGAGACTGACTGTCCTGACTTAAACACCTAAGGTGGCTGCTGGATTTGCTGAAAGAGGGAATTATGTAGTAGCTGCTGGCCTAAGCAGCATTCTAGAATGTCTCATAGGGAGTTGACTGTCCCTACTTTGGCATAGGACCATCCCCCAACTTTAAAAGACACCTGAGACCCTAAAACTTTAGTTATATATCTAGCCATGCAGTCTAGATTTCCAACAAACTCTTACATCATAGCACAAACATCCTTTAATTTCCCTTTATTCCTCTTCTGGAAGGAATAGTTCTCTATTATGGATGGACTCAATGATAGAAAAATAACGGTAAGAAAATTTATAGTATCGTGCACACGGATGGAGATGCCCCCAAGCAGTTCCATTAACTAGGGAGAGAGCCACCTTGATTTACAGCATTTAGAACTTCCTAAATTTAGCCTCACTTGAGGAAAAAATGTCCAACTTACAGGGCCTTATGTCTGTACTTCAAGAGACCCATGTTGCTGCCTTGCAAATACATGTATCTTCAGAAGAGGCTTGTGCTTTGTTAGTCCATGAAGTTGTTATTGCTTTTCTGGAATGCACCTTGATTGTTAATGGAAACTCCAATTACCTTGTAAGATTCTTCAATACAAAGCTTAATCAGTCTTGCTATAAATCTAGACAGTGAAGCTCTCTTTCTGTTGGCCCCTTGAGATTGGGACAAAATTAAGGCACAATTATCTCTTGATTTATATAGAAGGGTGATCGTAAGAAACACTGTTTTCAAAGTCAGCCATTTATTTGTGTCTCAGAGGGAGCATTTTCTAACACTTTGAGGATAATATATTGTAACCAAATGTAGCTTTTGGGCCTTAA